>NC_048589.1:16522031-16822031 GCF_013265735.2 Oncorhynchus mykiss | reverse complement strand
CAACCCATGCCCTTAAAATGACCATTACTAATAGAACATCCAGACAAAACAAATTATATTATTTTCTGACTGCTGGTGTGGAGTAGAAGCAGATTACAGAATCCCACTCGCACTCTACAGATAAATTGCTACATTATCGCCTTTCTTTCCAAATCTGCAGCTCTAAAGCTCAGCAGCTTTGGAAGAGGAAGCAGATATGTCTCGGGGCACTTGAAGCCTGTTCTCTTCGCTCTGAAAAGTAATTTAAATCCGCCTCCCATTTATCCGTTGTGAGAAAGAGAGGAGGAGAGGAAGAGCTGGAGGGGCTCACGGCTGTATTAACTTTGTCCCTCCATTGTTAGCCTCCTGCATAGTGGGACAGATGTCCCAGACCTCCTTACTTTGGTTTTCTAGTAGGGAATATAACCAACATAGAGAGGCATCTCTGGGCCCGGTCAACTCTCTCATCACTGTGACTTTGAGGACTCTTTTTAAGTCAAGGACATCTGTTTTATGGGCTTTTTATGGGATAACAAACAACACAGGCCATTTCAAGGCCCGGCTTAAAAAGGGAGAGCGTGTGAGCTGCCGCTTACGTAAAAATAATATATTGACATATATTTTAACATGTACAGTGCCTTGCGAAAGTATTCGGCCCCCTTGAACTTTGCGACCTTTTGCCACATTTCAGGCTTCAAACATAAAGATATAAAACTGTATTTTTTTGTGAAGAATCAACAACAAGTAGGACACAATCATGAAGTGGAACGACATTTATTGGATATTTCAAACTTTTTTAACAAATCAAAAACTGAAAAATTGGACGTGCAAAATTATTCAGCCCCCTTAAGTTAATACTTCGTAGCGCCACCTTTTGCTGCGATTACAGCTGTAAGTCGCTTGGGGTATGTCTCTATCAGTTTTTTCCCATTCCTCCTTGCAAAACAGCTCGAGCTCAGTGAGGTTGGATGGAGAGAATTTGTGAACAGCAGTTTTCAGTTCTTTCCACAGATTCTCGATTGGATTCAGGTCTGGACTTTGACTTGGCCATTCTAACACCTGGATATGTTTATTTTTGAACCATTCCATTGTAGATTTTGCTTTATGTTTTGGATCATTGTCTTGTTGGAAGACAAATCTCCGTCCCAGTCTCAGGTCTTTTGCAGACTCCATCAGGTTTTCTTCCAGAATGGTCCTGTATTTGGCTCCATCCATCTTCCCATCAATTTTAACCATCTTCCCTGTCCCCGCTGAAGAAAAGCAGGCCCAAACCATGATGCTGCCACCACCATGTTTGACAGTGGGGATGGTGTGTTCAGAGTGATGAGCTGTGTTGCTTTTACGCCAAACATAACGTTTTGCATTGTTGCCAAAAAGTTCAATTTTGGTTTCATCTGACCAGAGCACCTTCTTCCACATGTTTGGTGTGTCTCCCAGGTGGCTTGTGGCAAACTTTAAACGACACTTTTTATGGATATCTTTAAGAAATGGCTTTCTTCTTGCCACTCTTCCATAAAGGCCAGATTTGTGCAATATACGACTGATTGTTGTCCTATGGACAGAGTCTCCCACCTCAGCTGTAGATCTCTGCAGTTCATCCAGAGTGATCATGGGCCTCTTGGCTGCATCTCTGATCAGTCTTCTCCTTGTATGAGCTGAAAGTTTAGAGGGACGGCCAGGTCTTGGTAGATTTGCAGTGGTCTGATACTCCTTCCATTTCAATATTATCGCTTGCACAGTGCTCCTTGGGATGTTTAAAGCTTGGGAAATCTTTTTGTATCCAAATCCGGCTTTAAACTTCTTCACAACAGTATCTCGGACTTGCCTGGTGTGTTCCTTGTTCTTCATGATGCTCTCTGCGCTTTTAACGGACCTCTGAGACTATCACAGTGCAGGTGCATATATACGAAGACTTAATTACACACAGGTGGATTGTATTTATCATCATTAGTCATTTAGGTCAACATTGGATCATTCAGAGATCCTCACTGAACTTCTGGAGAGAGTGTGCTGCAGTGAAAGTAAAGGGGCTGAATAATTTTGCACTCCCAATTTTTCAGTTTTTGATTTGTTAAAAAAGTTTGAAATATCCAATAAATGTCGTTCCACTTCATGATTGTGTCCCACTTGTTGTTGATTCTTCACAAAAAAATACAGTTTTATATCTTTATGTTTGAAGCCTGAAATGTGGCAAAAGGTCGCAAAGTTCAAGGGGGCCGAATACTTTCGCAAGGCACTGTATATATGTAAATAACATCTACATATGAGCCTTATATGTATAGTATATGTACGTGGAAATACATTTTGACAGTATGCTGTGATAGCTAGTAAAATATATTCCAAAATATTTTTCATAAATATATGTTGCCATGTACTGTCTTTTAAGGAATGGAAAATGTTACTTTTTTACCTTAGCTAGGTTACATTAAAATGCATAAAACTACAAAGTTCAGCGCTAAATCACGATGGAATTCTGCGGTAGACTTTGAAAAGTTTGAATGAATGAATCATGACTGACAACTGAAACAGTGCTTTCAATCATTTTTTGCTCAAATAACTTGGTCCATTGTTGAATTGTGGCATTGGGAGTCCCTGGAAGGTCGCATCTGAAAAACAAAATATAATATACAAATGACCTCGGTGTTTAACATCTCTATTTGAAAATAATGTCTTTGAATGTCAAATTGATACTTGCAATGCAGATTCCTTCTCCTTCAGTGTCCATTTTCAGACTCACAAGTTGACAGTTACCCTGTGGATGATACAGGGACAGAGAGTCAGTGAAAACATTCCACACGAGACGAAGAATTAGGGGTTCATGTTCATAAACACGTTTTAATTTAATTGGGAACTAGCCATCTAAATGTTACAAAAGACTACTTCTATTGGCTGGGGTCTGTCCATAGGCAGCTGAGGCTCCAGACCAGAATAAAAAAGAATCTATCAGAGACACCCAGCCGTCAATAACGCTAGCTAAGTTAGCTGGCTAGCGAGCAATGCATTGCTTGGCTAGCCAACAACATTTAACAATAGTTTTTGCAATGAAATGATATGCAATAGATACATGACATGAACTCTACTGAACTCTACCCTACTTACATTTTCAAAACAGTGCTTACCTTAGTCAGTCACACTCCACCTTGGTGACAAGCTAAAGAAGGAGCTAGTTTGCTTGCTTGCAGTTGTCACCCACCAGGTTAAAAACATGTTTTAATTCATATTTTAGTTAATTTGCATTTAATTTTTTTTAGGGTAAACACAGGTGAATATAGTGATGAAATTAACCTTGACCTAGAGAGATTTACACGGTTATTAAAACGTCATGCCAGGGTAGGCCTACACAAAACACAGCCCTTATTTTAAGTGTTTCTGAAATCTCCTATGGGAAAAACGAATGGTGGAAAAATGATTGGAACCATTTCCCTGTTTGACTGCAAGGTTTTATGGGTACTATAACGCAAACTTGTGGTACTCTACTCTAAATTGTAATGCTGCTCAGTCAGACAGCTCAGAAAGAATATGTTTACATTGACTTTGTAAATTGAATTTGTTGTCTTGAATTTGTTACCTTACAGCATTATTCTGAAATTGATTAAATAAAAATGTTCCTCATCAATCTACACATAATGACAAAGCGAAAACAGGTTTTAGAAATGCTTGCTAATTTATTAAAAATAAAAATAAAAACAGAAAATATTCAGACCCTTTGCTATGAGAATTGAAATTGAGCTCAGGTGCATCCTGTTTCCATTGATCATCCTTGAGATGTTTCTACAACTTGATTGGAGTTCATCTGTGGTAAATTCAATTGATTGGACATGATTTGGAAAGACACACCTGTCTATATAAGGTCCCACAGTTGACAGTGCATGTCAGAGGATAAACCAAGCCATGAGGTTGAAGAAATTGTCCATAGAGCTCAGAGACAGGATTGTGTCAAGGCACATATCTGCGTAAGGGTACCAAAACATTTCTGCAGCATTGAAGGTCCCCAAGAACACAGTGCCCTCCATCATTCTTAAATGGAAGACGTTTGGAAGCACCAAGACTCTTCCTAGAGCTGGACGCCCGGCCAAACTGAGCAATAGAGGGAGAAGGGCCTTAGTCAGGGAGGTGACCAAGAACCTGATGGTCACTCTGACAGAGCTCCAGAGTTCCTTTGTGGAGATGGGAGAACCTTCCAGAAGGACAACCATCTCTGCAGCAATCAGGCCATTATGGTAGAGTGGCCAGACGGAAGTCACTCCTCAGTAAAAGGCACATGACAGCCCGCTTAGAGTTAGCCAAAAGGCACATAAAGGGCTCTCAGACATCAGAAACAAGATTCCCTGGTCTGATGAAACCAAGATGGAACCCTTTGGCCTGAATGCCAGCGTCACATCTGGAGGAAACCTGGCACCATCCCCATGGTGAAGCATGATGGTGAAGCATGATGGTGGCAGCATCATGCTGTGGGGATGTATTTCAGTGGCAGGGACTGGGAGACTAGTCAGGATCGAGGGAAAGATGAATGGCAGCAAAGATCAGATAGATCCTTCATAAAAACCTGCTCCAGAGCGCTCAGGACCTCAGACTGGGGCAAAGGTTCATCTTCCAACAGGACAACAACCCTAAGCACACAGCCAAGACAACGCAGGAGTGGCTTGGGACAAGTCTCTGAATGTCTTTGAGTGGCCCAGTCAGAGCCCAGACATGAACTCGATCGAACGTCTCTGGAGAAACTTGAAAAAGCTGTGCAGCGATGCTCCCCATCCAACCTGACAAAGCTTGAGAGGATCTGCAGAGAAGAATGGGAGAAATTCCCCAAATATAGGTGGGCCAAGCCTGTAGCGTCATACCCAAGAAGACTCGATACTTATGTAAATGTAATATGTAATTATATATATATACAGTGCCTTGCGAAAGTATTCGGCCCCCTTGAACTTTGCAACCTTTTGCCACATTTCAGGCTTCAAACATAAAGATATAAAACTGTATTTTTTTGTGAAGAATCAACAACAAGTGGGGCACAATCATGAAGTGGAACGACATTTATTGGATATTTCAAACTTTTTTAACAAATCAAAAACTGAAAAATTGGGCGTGCAAAATTATTCAGCCCCTTTACTTTCACTGCAGCACACTCTCTCCAGAAGTTCAGTGAGGATCTCTGAATGATCCAATGTTGACCTAAATGACTAATGATGATAAATACAATCCACCTGTGTGTAATTAAGTCTTCGTATATATGCACCTGCACTGTGATAGTCTCAGAGGTCCGTTAAAAGCGCAGAGAGCATCATGAAGAACAAGGAACACACCAGGCAAGTCCGAGATACTGTTGTGAAGAAGTTTAAAGCCGGATTTGGATACAAAAAGATTTCCCAAGCTTTAAACATCCCAAGGAGCACTGTGCAAGCGATAATATTGAAATGGAAGGAGTATCAGACCACTGCAAATCTACCAAGACCTGGCCGTCCCTCTAAACTTTCAGCTCATACAAGGAGAAGACTGATCAGAGATGCAGCCAAGAGGCCCATGATCACTCTGGATGAACTGCAGAGATCTACAGCTGAGGTGGGAGACTCTGTCCATAGGACAACAATCAGTCGTATATTGCACAAATCTAGCCTTTATGGAAGAGTGGCAAGAAGAAAGCCATTTCTTAAAGATATCCATAAAAAGTGTTGTTTAAAGTTTGCCACAAGCCACCTGGGAGACACACCAAACATGTGGAAGAAGGTGCTCTGGTCAGATGAAACCAAAATGGAACTTTTTGGCAACAATGCAAAACGTTATGTTTGGCGTAAAAGCAACACAGCTCATCACTCTGAACACACCATCCCCACTGTCAAACATGGTGGTGGCAGCATCATGGTTTGGCCCTGCTTTTCTTCAGCAGGGACAGGGAAGATGGTTAAAATTGATGGGAAGATGGATGGAGCCAAATACAGGACCATTCTGGAAGAAAACCTGATGGAGTCTGCAAAAGACCTGAGACTGGGACGGAGATTTGTCTTCCAACAAGACAATGATCCAAAACATAAAGCAAAATCTACAATGGAATGGTTCAAAAATAAACATATCCAGGTGTTAGAATGGCCAAGTCAAAGTCCAGACCTGAATCCAATCGAGAATCTGTGGAAAGAACTGAAAACTGCTGTTCACAAATGCTCTCCATCCAACCTCACTGAGCTCGAGCTGTTTTGCAAGGAGTAATGGGAAAAAATTTCAGTCTCTCGATGTGCAAAACTGATAGAGACATACTCCAAGCGACTTACAGCTGTAATCGCAGCAAAAGGTGGCGCTACGAAGTATTAACTTAAGGGGGCTGAATAATTTTGCACGTCCAATTTTTCAGTTTTTGATTTGTAAAAAAAATGTGAAATATCCAATAAATGTCGTTCCACTTCATGATTGTGACCCACTTGTTGTTGATTCTTCACAAAAAAATACAGTTTTATATTTTTATGTTTGAAGCCTGAAATGTGGCAAAAGGTCGCAAAGTTCAAGGGGGCCGAATACTTTCGCAAGGCACTGTATATATATTACATATCATAAGTATTCAGACCCTTTACTCAGTACTATTTTGAAGCATCTTTGGCAGCGAATACAGCCTTGAAAAAAATGTTTTTGCTTTGTCATTATGGTGTATTGTGTGTAGATTGATGAGGGGGAAAAAAACATTTTAATCCATTTTAGAATAAGACCGTAACGTAACAAAATGTAGAAAAACTCAAGGGGTCTGAATAGTTTCTGAATGCACTGTATGTTCTAATTTCAAGTGTCTTTTCAGAATAAACACCTCATTTATTTTTTACTATGTTTCATAAGTGGAAGGTAGGCTATTCCTCAATAGCTCCAGAAATGAGAGACTCAACCTTATCGGGGTAGAGACGGTTGTGACGGTGTATTTTATCCATATATTTTACAAACAAATGTAGCAGTCAAAGTACCAGTCAACGTTTTTTCTTAATTTTGACTATTTTCTACATTGTAGAATAATAGTGAAGACATCAAGAACCGTTGAAGATACATATGGTGCATATGATGTAATGATAGAAAAGTCTACGTGGTCTGAGAACCACTGATAATAGCACGAGGTGTTATTGTAGGCATTTCAAATAATTGTAAATGCACATGGAGTGGTGTGGATGTGAATACCTAAGTATAGTTATAGAAGGAAAATAATGAATGCCCCAACCAGTTCTGTGTGAGCTTTTCAGATCTACAACGTTATATCTAGGGGTTCACCAGCGCCCATCGGTCTACAGGTAGTGAGCACTGACAGTAGAAGCCATTGAAATATTTGAGAGGGTAACAGCCCACGGACACTGATTTCCTCAGTATGAAAGATATGTGTACCTCTCGGGCTTCTGCGCTGTGACCGTTTCTGCAGTGTGGACATGAATAACTAAAGATTTATAACGTTATGTGGGGATTCTGTATGGCGATATGAAAGAAAATACTATTATTCCTGAATATGCTGTTAAATGGAACCCTAGTGAATATTTAAATCCCTGTATGAATAGAACACTGGTGTGGAGGAGGAATTTGTGATGTTGCACAAGCGTATAATGGGCTACTAGAGATAAAGTAACATAATATTGAGTATAACTTGCACACCCACACATAGCCGCACGTAAGTGGTGTAAAAAGTATTCTGAGAAATGTTCAGAGTGGTCCATTTACGGATCATTTGAGAAAGATAAGGTTAAAGTGTCGTACAGGACCTGACTTACCCCTGACCAATACAACTATGAACGCTCATTAGATTTCTTCCACCTTGGTAATACATTTTGAAATAAACCCCATACCCTGTTAAATAGACCCAATGATTTTCTGTGTTCACCTACTCAACCGTTTAACATGCTAGGTGGAGACTTATTATGGACAGAGCATTCTACACAGGGACACTCAATGTCAGACCATGACTTCGAGTGTCCCTGTGTAGAATTTCCACGACACTCCAACCTGTCTATCAACCTGTAAACTTTCACATGTAGGTGAGACTGTAGCAACATCATGATGAGTATAGGGCAGATTTGAGTATCAGGTAGCCTAAACCTATTGGTGTTACATTGAGCTGGGTGAATGGAATATGAATGATTATATGCTGTAATAGAAAAAAGTGCATGCTCATAAAAAAAGATCCCTCTGGTCTGGTTCTGATGACTCATTCCTACACCATGGCCACAGCAAACAGCCGAGGCTGAGATAAACAGGCTCCCTGTGACGTGTGTGTTAGTGTGAGTGAGAGTGCATGTGCGTTTTGTGTTTCATATTTACTGTGCTCCCTGGTGGCCCTACTGCCTGCTCTGCAACACTCCCACTGTGCAGATTGTCAGTGTGACTCAACTGCAGATTTGACTGCATGGAGAGAGATCAGAGCACGGAGGAGAGGATAGAGCCAAGCACAGAGAGATCAGAGTCGTACTAACTCTTCCACTGGGAAGGGGGCGCTGTGGAGCTCTGCCCACACCATCAATCCTAGCACTAAAGGGGAACTGCACCCGCTGATTTGGCCTCATTTTTTGGCTTGCTCCTCAAGAAATGCTGGTGGCCATGACAGAACCCATACGTCAGTTGGCTTGGGGGTGTGGTTTGATGTGGGTGTTTCCTGGGTGTGTCCTTGCCACCACTAATACACATCAATCTGTCAGATCCTTGCCCACAGCTGTTCGCCCCCACTCAATCACAGCGGATGGAAACAGGTTGAGTTCAATAATTCCTGCAGGTTGTGTTCAATAACTACAGGCAGATGGGTGAGATGCCGGAGCAGGCTTTGAATAGGTCAGTAGCCTATAGTGTAATATGAGAAGAATGCAATTGCTGAATTTATGTAGATATTCTAAAGTGTTTTGATACCTTTCAAATTTAGTAACAGGTCCATGTAGAATAAACAACAGTTTACATAAGACCATCGAAGCAGTGTTCTGCTAATTGTCATTGTCATTCCCAGCTGATACAGATACTGTGCCTATCAGTATTTTGTCTGGTGGTAATGTGTGGTGTCCCACATACAACAGAAGTTCCCTGATCCTGGTGCAGAATACAGTGTTTCCCCCTCCCCATATTGGCTGATAGCATTCAATTCAATAATAAAAAGAGACAATACACGTAAAAGTTTTTCAAATATATATTTTTACCCCTTTTTCATCATATCCAAATGTTAGTTACAGTCTTGTCTCATCGCTGCATCTCCCGTACAGACTCTGGAAAGGCGAAGGTCGAGAGCCGTGCATCCTCCGAAACACAACCCCGCCAAGCCGCACTGCTTCTTGACACAATGCACACTTAACCCAGAAGCCAGCCGCACCAATGTGCTGGAGGAAACACTGTACACCCGGCGACTGTGTCAGCATGCATGCACACGGCCCGCAAGGACATCCCGGACAAGGACATCCCGGCTGGCCAAACCCTCCCCTAATCCAGACGACGCTGGGCCAATTGTGCGTCGCCTCATGGGTCTCCCGGTCACGGCCAGCTGTGACACAGCCCGGTATCGAACCAGGATCTGTAGTAACACAGCTAGCACTGCGATGCAGTGGTTTAGACCACTCGGGAGGCCTCTGTCTAGCAACATTTTAATGCCAAGTGCCAGGTCTCTCTCCATTCAGAGACATCAGTATCAAGCCCGTCTGTCAGTCTCGACTTAATCAAATCATCTTGTGCTGGCTCCATACATGTTTCTGTGAACACATACAACACACATAGCCCCTGTCTTATTACCAGTGGCAGTTATGATAGGTGATACTGACACACAAAAAGAGACCATGTTTAAGTTTGAACAGTCAGATAAAACCAGTGGTGGAAAAAGTACCTAACTGTCACTTGAATAAAATTAAAAAGTAAAGGTATAAATAATTTCAAATTCCTTATATTAGGCAAACCATTTTCTTGTTTTTTTAAGTTACGGAAAGCCAGGGGCACACTCCAACACTCCAGGATTCTGCAATTCTGCGATCGCATAATTCAATGCAAAATCAACCAATCAGCACATATTATGCGAGAGCTTGCAATTTTCACCAATCCCCGCACTTTTAGTGGGTAAAAGGGTCCAATCAAAAGCGGGTTCATAATTTTGACCAATTACTATACTTTTACAGTGGAAAATGGCCCAATCAAATCAAATGTTATGAGTCACATGCGCCGAATACAACAACTGTAGACCTTACAGTGAAATGCTTACTTACAAGCCTTTAAGCCCTTAACCAGCAATGCAGTTTTAAGAAAATACCCCCCAAAAAGTAAGAGATAAGAATAACAAATCATTAAAGAGCAGCAGTAAATAACAATAGAAGGGCTATATATAGGGGGTACCGGTACAGAGTCAATGTGTCAATGTGCGGGGGCACCTGTGTCGAGGTAATTGAGGTGATATGTACATGTAGAGTTATTAAAGTGACTATGCATAGATAATAACAGAGAGTAGCAGCAGGGGGGCATTTCAAATAGTCTGGGTAGCCATTTGATTAGCTGTTCAGAAGTCTTATGACTTGGGGGTAGAAGCTGTTTAGAAGCCTCTTGGACCTAGACTTGGTGCTCTGGTACCGCTTACCATGCGGTAGCAGAGAGAACAGTCTACGACTAGGGTGACTGGAGTCTTTGACAATTTTAGGTCCTTTCTCTGACACCTCCTGTTGTAGAGATCCTGGATGGCAGGAAGCTTGTCCCCGGTGATGTACTGGGCCATACGCACTACTCTCTGTAGTGCCTTGCGGTCGGAGGCCATACCAGGCAGTGATGCAACCAGTCAGGATGCTCTCGATGGTGCAGCTGTAACACCTTTTGAGGATCACATGTCAAAGTTTTTTCCCCTGGACTGTCAGTGTATTCACGTGCGAAGATGGCTGATTGGTGATGGCTGATAGGCAGTACAATGAACAGACATAAATCTCATTTGCCAACAAAAATAACAGCTAAAGACCATGCAAAACTATTGCCAAATGTTTTACATGAAAGTGGAGGGGAATTGTTTTGCACTCCGTGCAACTTTGTGCTGGAACACAAGAGAAAGTCGACAAACAGTCACTTCGAATCAGCAAAGCATATGAGAATGTCAGAACAGTTCTCACAGCAGTGGCAGATCACCATGACTGAAGACTGTGGCATGGGCTGAAAGAATCAAGGTGAGTGGCGTTTTCCTCAAACTTTTACTCTGCTAACCTTGGCTTAAGTAGGGTGGTCAGCACTCTCCTCTCCCAGTTTGTCTTTGGAGAGTGCTGCTCAAAGCACCGAGTACAATTTGTCAGCGTTGCCATTTTAAACTCTGTAAAACTTTATACGGATCACGAAAGTACAATCTTTCTGGATTTTTTTTTTTAGAAATGGTAACATTGTTTTAAAAGTACATATCATCCACAATACTGTTTTTACCTTTTCTGTTCTTTATCTCCATTTCATTAAAAAAGAAAATCACAATCTCAAGTATTTTGAAGACAACTTATGCGAAAGAAATATCGATCCTCAAATTGAAAGCGATTGATCTGCTTAGAATCTTCTTTTTTTTTAAATGAGAGCGAGAGAGAGAGTGTGAGTGGGAATGGGAGGTGGATCTCATGTTGATAGCAAGCCCCAAGCCTGATGGAGAGGACAGGTGTGTGTGTGTGTGTGTGTGTGAATTATGACACAGGATATATATTTTATCTAATTCATTGGTGCAATTGTTTTTTCAGATTTTTCACCTCTTGTTAAGTTCAGAAAAAGAGCTGTGTTTGCTCAACAAAAAAAAGACATAGCCCAAAATATAATTTTGTCTCTAATTGTTTTCATGGAAGATGAACTTGAGACATAATACGTTTTAACTGCAGCTTGGACCCCAGGAGTTTGTCCTGGTTTAATATTTTTTAGTACCTACATATTAAGCATTTTGTTATGTTGGAACTTTTGTTGCGAGTTGCTTGTTCAGGAAAATAAACAAAATTGAGCATGTTTCTAATTGTTTTTGTATTATGTATTCTGCTTAAAACCGTCCTAAAACAGAGCACATGTTACTTTTTATTGCTTTATATGAAATTAACGTGAGAAAAAAAACATCGCAAAATGCATCGCAGAATTTCAGAAAAGCTGCCGCAAAATCAAGCATTTCTGTCTGCAGAAATCACAAAAAAAAGTTGCAAAATCCTGGAGGGTGTAACGGGATTCTTCCTGGAAAGGAGAGGCGGACCAAAATGCAGCGTGGTTATAATTCATGGTTCTTTAATAATGAAACTATACATGAATAAACTACAAAACAAGAAACGTAAAAACCCGAAACAGTCCCATGTGGTACAAACACTGACACAGGAGACACACTATACAAAAAACAATCAACGAAATAAACGACCGTGAAGCTAATGGCACTGTGCTGACACAAGCAAACAACATAGACAATCACCCACAAACAAACAGTGAAACCCAGGCTACCTAAGTATGATTCTCAGAGACAACTAATGACACCTGCCTCTGATTGAGAACCATACTAGGCCGAAACATACAAATCCCAAAATCATAGAAAAAACAAACATAGACTGCCCACCCCAACTCATGCCCTGACCATACTAAATAATGACAAAACAATGGACATAAAGGTCAGAACGTGACAGAGGGACTGATCATTTACAAACAAAGCATGTGTTTAGTTAGTCCTCGAGATCTGAGGCAGCATCTGGCTCCCCCAAAAAACAGTTCTCAATCTGTAGAAATAGAGAGTTGAGGCAGAATTCATCAGTGACACATGGAATGAAAAAGGTGTTGCTAATACTGGACATTTCTGATGTACTGTATTATTAGTAATCTCATCCAGTCCCACTTTGTGGATGTGTTGAGTGCCAGATCCCTCTCCATTCAGAGATGTCAATATCAAGCCTGTCTGTCAGGACTCCATCACATCATCTTACACGTTTCCAAGTGCTGGCTCAATAAAACAGTAGAAAAAAAGTCTATACACAGTGAGTGCAAATGAGGTAAGATAAGGGATTTAAGGCAATAAATAGGCCATGGTGGCGAAGTAATTACAATATAGCAATTAAACACTGGAATGGTAGATGTGCAGAAGATGAATGTGCAAGTAGAGATACTGGGGTGCAAAAAGGAGCAAGATAAATAAATACTGCATGGGGATGAGGTAGGTAGATAGATGGGCTGTGTACAGGTGCAGTGATCTGTGAGTTGCTCTGACAGCTGGTGCTTAATTAAAGCTAGTGAGGGAGATATGAGTCTCCAGCTTCAGAGATTTTTGCAGTTCGTTCCAGTCATTGGCAGCAGAGAACTGGAAGGAAAGACGACCAAAGGAGGAATTGGCTTTGGGGATGACCAGTGAGATATACCTGCTGGAGCCCGTGCTACGAGTGGATGCTGCTATGGTGACCAGTGAGCTGAGATAAGGCGGGGCTTTACCTAGCAGAGACTTGTAGATAACCTGTAGCCAGTGGGTTTGGCGATGCGTATGAAGCGAGGGCCAACCAACGAGAGGTTGCAATGGTGGGTAGTGTATGGGGCTTTGTGACAAAACGGATGGCACTGTGATAGACTGCATCCAGTTTGTTGAGTAGAGTGTTGGAGGCTATTTTATAGATGACATCACCAAATTCGAGGATCGGTAGGAAGGTCAGTTTTACGAAGGTATGTTTGGCAGCATGAGTGAAGGATGCTTTGTTGCGATATAGGAAGCCAATTCTAGATTTAATTTGGATTGGAGATGCTTAATGTCAGTCTGGAAGGAGGGTTTACAGTCTAACCAGATACCTAGGTATTTGTAGTTGTCCACGTATTCTAAGTCAGAGCCGTCCAGAGTAGTGATGCTGGACAGGCGAGCAGGTGCGGGCAGTGATCGATTGAATAGCATGCATTTAGTTTTCCCTGCGTTTAAGAGCAGTTGGAGGCCACGGAAGGAGAGTTGTATGGCATTGAAGCTCGTCTGGAGGTTAGTTAACACAGTGTCCAAAGAGGGCCAGAAGTATACAGAATGGTGTCGTCTCCGTAGAGGTCCGGACAACAGGCCCTCCAATATGACACACTGGACTCTATCAGAGAAGTAGTTGGTAAACCAGGCGAGGCAATCGTTTGACAAACCAAGGCTGTCGAGTCTGCCAATAAGAATGTGGGGATTGAGTCGAAAGCCTTGGCCAGGTCGATGAATACAGCTGCACAGTAATGTCTCTTATCGATGGTGGTTATGATGTCGTTTAGGACCTTGAGTGTGGCTGAGGTGCACCCATGACCAGCTCTGAAACCAGATTGCATAGCGGAGAAGGTACAGTGGGATTCGAAATGGTCGGTAATCTGTTTGTTAACTTGGCTTTCGAAGACCTTAGAAAGACAGGGTAGGACAGATATAGGTCGGTAGCAGTTTGGGTCTAGAGGGTCACCCCCTTTGAAGAGGGGGATGACCGCGGCAGCTTTCCAATCTTTGGGAATCTCAGACGATACGAAAGAGAGGTTGAACAGGCTAGTAATAGGAGTTGCAACACTTTTGGCAGATAATTTTAGAAAGAGAAGGTCCAGATTGTCTAGCCCTGCTGATTTGTAGGGGTCCAGATTTTGCAGCTCTTTCAGAACATCAGCTATCTGGATTTGGGTAAAGGAGAAATGGTGGGGGCTTTGGCGGGTTGCTGTGGAGGGTGCCGGGCAGTTGACCGGAGTAGGGGTAGCCAGGTGGAAAGCATGGCCAGCTGTAGAGAAATGCTTGTTGAAATTTATCGGTGGTGACAGTGTTTCCTAGCCTCAGAGCAGTGGGCAGCTGGGAGGAGGTGCTCTTATTCTCCATGAACTTTACAGTGTCCCCAAACTTTTTTTGAGTTAGTACTACAGGATGCAAATTTCTGTTTGAAAAAGCTAGCCTTAGCTTTCCTAACTGCCTGTGTATATTTGTTCCTAACTTCCCTGAAAAGTTGCATATCACGGGGGCTATTCGATGCTAATGCAGAACGCCACAGGATGTTTTTGTGCTGGTCAAGGGCAGACATGTCTGGAGTGAACCAAGGACTATATCTATTCCTAGTTCTACATTTTTGGAATGGGGCATGCTTATTTAAGATGGTGAGGAAGGGACTTTTAAAGAATAGCCAGGCATCATCTACTGACGGGATGAGGTCAATGTCATTCCAGGATAACTCGGCCAGGTCAATTAGAAAGGCCTGCTCGCAGAAGTGTTTTAAGGAGCGTTTGACAGTGATGAGTGGAGGCCGTTTGACCGCTGACCCATTACGGATGCAGGCAATGAGGCAGTGATCGCTGAGATCTTGATTGAAAACAGCAGAGGTGTATTTGGAGGGTGAGTTAGTTAGGATGACATCTATGAGGGCGCCCGTGTTTATGGATTTGGAGTTGTACCTGGTAGGTTCAGCCCCCTCCTGTACTGCCTGTTCACACATGACTGCGTGAGTGGCCACTCACGCCTCCAACTCAATCATCAAGTTTGCGACGACACAACTGTAGTTGGCATAATTACCAACAATGCCGAGACAGCCTACAGGGAGGAGGTGAGGGCCCTGGGAAAGTGGTGCCAGGAAAATAACCTCACTCAATGTCAACAAAACAAAGGAGCTGATCGTGGACTTCAGGAAACAACAGAGGGGCAAACTACCTGCCCCCCAGGACACCTACAGCACCCGATATCACAGGAAGGTCAAAAAGATAATCAAGGACATCAACCACCCGAGCCACGGCCTGTTCACCCTGCTATCATCCAGAAGGCGAGGTCAGTACAGGTGCATCAAAGCTGGGACCGAGAGATTGAAAAACAGCTTCTCTCAAGGCCATCAGACTGTTAAATAGCCATCACTAGCCAGCTTCCACCTGGTTACGCAACCCTGCACCTGAGAGGCTGCTGCCCTATATACATAGACTTGGAATCACTGGCCACTTTAATAATGGAACACTAGTCACTTTAATAATGTTTACATACTGCTTTACTAATCTCATATATATACTGTATTCTATTCTACTGTATTTTAGTCAATGCCACTGACATTTCTCTATATAATATTTATATATTTCTTAATTCAATTTTTTTACTTTTAGATTTGTGTGTATTGTTGTGACTTGTTAGATACTACTGAGCTGTTGGAACTAGGAACACAAGCATTTCAATGCACCCGAAATAACATCTGCTAAATATGTGTGACCAATAAAATTTGATTTGATGTTTGGATGTGTGTCCTGATGTGAGGAAATGTTTAACTGTATGTGTGGATCTGCTGGCTCAATATGCTATGATAGTTTGAGGTTAGCTAGCTGGTGTGTTGATTTACTGGTGTGCCAGCCTGGTCTCAGAGCAATTCCTTTTTTTCTTCCATCCCATCCCTAGGAGGGGTGCGTCACTTGAGTCACTGAGTCACTGACGTGATCTTCCTGAGCGGGTTTGGCGCCCCCCTTGGGTTCGTGCCATGGGGGAGATCTTCGTGGGTAATACTAGGCCTTGTCTCTGGGTAGTAAATTGGTGGCTTGAAGATATCCCTCTAGTGGTGTGGGGGCTGTGCTTTGGCAAAGTGGGTGAGGTTACATCCTGCCTGGTTGGCCCTGTCCGGGGGTGTCATCGGAAGGGGCCACAGTGTCTCCCAAGCCCTCCTGTCTCAGCCTCCAGTGTTTATGCTGCAACAGTTTGTGTCGGGGGCTAGGGTCAGTCTGTTATATCTGGAGTATTTATCCTGTCTAATCCGGTGTCCTGTGTGGATTTAAGTATGCTCCCTCTAATTCTATCTCTCTCCCTCTCCCTCCCCTCCACTCCCGGAGGACCTGAGCCCTTGGACCATGTCTCAGGACTACCTGGCCTGATGACTCCTTGCTGTCCCCAGTCCACCTGGTCGTGCTGATGCTCCAGTTTCAACTGTTCTGCCTGCAGCTATGGAACCCTGACCTGTTCACCGGACGTGCTACTTTTTCGCGGCCCGGCTGTTTTTGACTGTCTCTCTCTACCGCACCTCCTGTCTTTAACTCAATGCTCGGCTATGAAAAGCCATTTACTCCTGAGGTGCTGACCTGTTGCACCCTCTACAACCACTGTGATTATTATTATTATTTGACCCTGCTGGTCATCTATGAACATTTTAACATCTTGGCCATGTACTGTTATAATCTCAACCCGGCACAGCCAGAAGAGGACTGGCCACCCCTCAGAGCCTGGTTCCTCTCTAAGTTTCTTCCTAGGTTCCTGCCTTTCTAGGGAGTTTTCCCTAGCCACTGTGCTTCTACATCTGCATTGCTTGCTGTTTGGGGTTTTGGGCTGTGTTTCTCTATAGCACTTTGTGACATTGGCTGATGTAAAAAGGGCTTTATAAATACATTTTATTCATTGATTGAAAGTTGCCTGCGCAGCCTGCTAGAAGCATGAATTGTCAAACCAGGAGCCGGAGGCATGGTCAATCTTCAGTCTCAAATGGCTGTGATCCTTTGAATGTGTTGGAGGCAATGAAACAATGGCGCCCCATTCAATGAAGGGAAGCGAAGTGGGTGGAGGTGCGATTTGCACGTGGAGCTTGGAAAAAGAGGGCATGAATTGTTGACATGATTCTGATTCAAAATCAACCTTAATTTACTTGTTGTAATTGACTCCGGTCAATGGATTCATTGGGCTTAGTGTAAAGGTGGGGAGGTGAAGGAACATCCACATTAGGATAACATATTCTCCTGGCCAGACTAGATGGTTACATAACTCATAAGGGGATCAGCTAAACTTTGACAAGGCTGAAATTATTTGGAATTATTACCTGTTTAATAATTCAACATTTCAAACCAAGGGCACCAACCGGCTTAAAAAGAGGCGTAAAATGTAGAACCACTCTCTGAGAGGAAGGTTTAGAAAGTTAATGAGATGTGCTCAGCCAGGCATGTACAGTACTCCGCAAGGGGTAACCCAAGGTAACTTCTTTAAATGGCTCATCTGATATTAATGGTACACTGTACATGTGTGTGTGGAGAGAGAGAGAGATTTTTTAAAAGAGTATGTGAGTTTCCAGGCGTCTTACATCTCCCACAAGGCACTGCAGCAGAACAGCCGAGCCTTGGGGCATCTCCAAGACACAGCTTGACTCCTCTGACGCACCCATACACAATAGACAGACACACACACCACTGTCACATACAGGAAACACATGCCTGTGTTAAACACACTAGCCTCTACCTTGAGGAGGGTGACTGGGTCTTTGAAGACCCACCATGGCATCTGACAAGACATACACACAGAGACACTGCTATATAAATATGTTCTTTCATGTTACTCTGTCAAATTACTTTGAAATGTACTATAAAATCCTTCAGTCACACACGGCATATAGCTTAGCAAGGTGTTGTTCCACCTCAGTAGCCTTGGGTCAAGGGTTTGTAAGAACTAATGTACTTCTGATACAGAGTAAACCTCAAAGTCCAGATGCCCAAAAAAAAACCTTTATCATAAGGAGCAGTAAGGAAGGCCATGGCGATTTGGAGCTAAAGGGGTTGTGTGGTTGGTTCCCCTGGTCTGATAGACTTACGAGGCCCATGATGCCTCCTGGCACTGATCACGTTCTCCTGCTCAACGGAGAATGACTCCGTACCTCGTAAAAAAACACCCAGTGCTCCGCTTCCATAAACACCCCACACACTGTAAACGTGACGACTTTTTTTACGACCTGGTAAAACACCAAGGTTTTATTCTCCTGGAGGACCTAATGTTTCCCAGGATCCCGAGCGGGCCCCCCTTCATCTGTGGCACAAAAGCAAGGAGGAACGGTATTTGGAGGGAATTTCTATTTGGATGGAACTACAGGGTAGGTCAGGCAAGCACTGCTCAGTTTGAACGTTGTTTTTCTCGCAGCGGCCTGTTGAGTGGAGCATAGGCATTCGGGATGTTAGATGTCAGGTTGAATTAGATTGCTTTGTGCAGCTTTCCATGGGCTGCACCACCTAGGCAGACAGGCAGATACTGCATAGTCAACCACAGATAAAACATATATCCTCCAATCCGTTGTTGTTTACTCACTGTGAAAAGTGTCCTGTGATTTTTTTCCTTCTCTGTAAACCATGCACATCCCATAACCATTCTGCTGACTTCTTGGTGACATAATACAGACCTGCAGGCTAGGTAAACCTTATACTCACACATCTATCCACTTTTCCTTTATACATAGATGTTATTAGGTTACATCAGTGTCTGGACTCTGTTACTCCTACTGACCCTGCTATGAGGTCCTGAGGTCAGAGGTTAGGGGGTAAGGGTGTCTTATCAGACACGATGGGATCAACCTGTCCTTTATTGCAGTGGTCTGTCACTGATCACGACGTTCAAAGTATCCAAGTGTATCATGATCTGACATTAGGTTCTCTACATGCACAGACAAAGATGTGCACAGACATAGACATGCAGATGAACAAAGCCTATAAGCATGAACGTGAAGAAACACACAAACATACAGCGCATGCATATGAATGACATGAATCTACTAGCACACAGTGGTATTTTGTATCTGCAGTAAAGAGGACAGCGTTTAAAGAAAGAAAGGGAGCAGGAGAATGAATCGGAGGCATGGCTAAAGTCTGGATCTGAGCTCATTCATCAAGGTGGAGCAGGCACCCAGAGGAAATTGGGTTAAGGGGAGAAAACAAATCAGAATTTCCTTCGAAGACCTGCCAGTCTAACTGCTGGGAGGGAGCTGCTCTGCTGAAACTTTGAAGAAGATATTTTGCTTTTGTCTAGCAGGTAGTGTAGCAGCTCAACCCCAAGCCTATGAGAACAGAGTAATAATCTTTCTAGACAGGAATTTCCACTGTGTTTTGTTCTCTGGACGCCTCACCAGAAGCTATACAGATGAAAGTGAGGAAATATTAGACAAAACGGTGGAATTAGTTTCAGAGGCATATTTCACATCTGTCTGCATGCTGTTGTTGCTTTGTTGTGTCAGAGGTACAGATGATACATCAGTGGAACAAAGCCAACAAGTGGCTCAACATTCCTCTTAAGGATTTTCTGTAGGATCCTGAGTTTTTCCTTATCATACCTGAGGAGAAAAACTCCTGCCAATATTTTCCTGGTCAAACCATGTGATCAGCGAAAACTCCTGGCCCTGACAGGTAGACATGATGATAATCTGTGATTGGTCAAACTGTGTTGATTACAGCAGCTTCCTGTGAGGTGATGGCTCACTGGATCTCCACCGAGATGAAGGAACATAAACATTGGAGATGGTGGATGTGTTTTGCTACCTGGAGAGAGCTGTGGAGGAAGAGGCTAAAGAGGAAGAGGCTAAACTGCTCCTCCATTACTTCACAACAAGACAGGAGATATATTCTATTCACACTCCATGCCAAGGGAGAACGTACGTGCTACTGCATACTTCATACACAGTACCTCACACATCCTTGGCATTTGCACATCAGTGTGTACACAGAGAGAGAGAGAGAGAGAGAGAGAGAGAGAGAGAGAGAGAGAGAGAGAGAGAGAGAGAGAGAGACCCTTCTCAACTCACTTTCATCAGTGTCTGTACCTCAGATCCTGTGGAATCTTTGCGTTTGTGATCCTGGGTTGAGGAGCAGCTCTAATTGGTGCAGGCTGGGGATGGATATGTTCTCTGGGGCTGAGGGGTCGACTGGGTCACCCTTCATTAGTAAGGGAGCGGGACCGTTTCTTGTCTCCCTGTGGTGCATCTCCATCCACACAACCTTCATCTCATCTATCATGACTGACAGCAGGGATCCAATGCGCATACATGTCTGCTTCATGTACTAGAAGTTAGTTACCAGAGCAGGAGCCATGCTTCGAAAGCTGCATTTCATGCAGTGACAATGATAAGAGGCAGTTCAGGACGCTGCACTGTATATGATTTTAAATGCATTGAGATGGGCTTCTTAGTGCAGAGGCAATTACACCACATCATACAGCAACCTGGTCTCAGAGCATTTCGTATGATTCTGTACGTAAATATGATACACTCCATTTAGTGTGATATGTTACATTTCATATGATATGTATTAATTTGAGGATGTCCATCATCCATTTCATATGATATGTTACAAATTACAATTCGTATATGTTGCAAATTTGCAGTATGTTATGAATTCCAATTTGTTGCGGCTAATGTTAGCTAGGTGGCTAACGGAAGCATTAGCTAGGCTAGGGGTTAGGGTTAAGGTTAGGGTTAGGAGTTAGGTTAAAGGGTTAAGGTTAGGGGAAGGGTTAGCTAAAAGGGTTAAGGTCAGTGTTAGTGGAAGGTTAAGCTAACATGCTAAGTAGTTGAAAAGTAGCTAAAAGGTAGTAAGTACTAGTTGAAAAGTTGCTAATTAGCTAAAATGCTAAAGTTGTACGTGATGAGATTCGAACACGCTAACCAGGCTGCCCACAGAACAAAATTGTGTTATATCAGTATCTGTATCAGTAGGACAAGTACATTTCATTAGTCTATACCATCTTCTTGGGAATAACCAGAGCACTAGAGAAGTAGAAACACAGACCAAACCGACAGGGATCAAGGCTCTTTAAATTAAAGCAGACATATCTTAGGGATTTTTCATCAATATTTCAAGAATGCTTATTAGCTGTGTCACAGCCTCGCTGAGCTGAGGAGCCAGAGTGATTCTTTAACATGGATTCTCTTTCTGCTCCTCACAATACTCTATTCTGAATATTTCATCAAACAGACAACAATTAAAGAGGTGCAATATTCATTTTCTCTAGAGCGAATATTAATCTCTCCACTTTCCTTCCCTCTCCTCTACCCTCTTTTTCTCCTCTCTCCCCCTCTCCTCTTCTCTCCTCTCCGAGATTTCAAAGAGCCACATAGGCTTGGAAGAGATAAGTTCTCCCTACCACTTACTGGACCTAATTATAAAGTGTTACCCAACGCTCCTTTCACCTTGAACTGAAAGTGCACTTAGAGATAGGGTGACAGACTTGTACTTACTTGTGCAGTCAGAGAACTTTCAGCAAAGCCCATATGAGGGAATTTATTACATTTCCTCCACACATTTTTAAGCAGCCCTCATGACTCAAATTGTGTGCGGAACACGAAGAAAGAGGAGCCATGCGTGTCTGACACAGAGTTAGAAAAACAGCCTGAGGATTCAGGTGTTGGGTAGATAGTGAATGAAATGTAGGAATGAATGCCCCGGAACCTGTTTACAACATTCCTGCACGCTAAGGGAATAAGAGACATAGCTGAGCTGAACCAAGTGGATAACATCACTAACGATGTTAGATATTTACCTATTCATGTTAAATTAAAACATCCCCTCACCTCTCAGTCGGTCCTTTTTGAGGTGTGCTAAAATAGTGCTTCCAACTCCAGTACAGTTTCAGTTAACCTGTAGAAACGGCAAACACAACTGTCATGCCTCTAGCACAGGCAGCATCAGGCAGTCTCCCTTCACTGACTTGCCTGCCTGGAATAGATTGGAGCCTTAGTGGCAAAAGTGCAGAGGTGGCTGAAAGTGACTAGTTCAATGATTCCATATAAAAGCTAAGCTCTGGAGTGCTGTGTGTTATTGGGGTGCAGTTGGAGATGTGTCCCAGCTAGCACATTCGGTACCTTGGAAGCTGTGGGAACATACGTTTTTGGTTTCCGATTGGTTCTGGGAACAAAGCCATACGTTTCCTGACCAGTAAAACTGAAAATTTGTCCTGTCCTGGAAACTGAAATTTTTAGGTTGCAGGGAGGTTCTAAGAACATTTTACTATTGTCCCCTGAATGTCTTCACACTGTTTTGCAATGAAGGTCTATAGTAGTCTCAACAATGCACTCTAGGCTAGCACCATTAGCTGTTTTGTCTAACTATGTAGTGTGTTGTGTTATTTATTTTGTCTTCCCAGTCAAATCCTGTCCTGCCCCGAGTGGAAACATTGAGCTCTTCTCCAACACCATCCATCCTGTTTTTTTGTGTGTTTTTTGGTACTTTTCACCCCTATTTCATGGTATTCAATTGGTAGTTACAGTCTTGTCCCATCGCGGCAACTTCCGTACGGACTCGGGAGAGACGAAGGTCGAGAGCCATACGTCCTCCGAAACACGACTCTGCCTAGCCGTACTGCTTCTTGACACACTGCTCGTTTAACCCGGAAGCCAGCCGCACCAATGTGTCGGAGGAAACACCATTCAACTGGCGACCAAGATCAGCGTCTGTGCGCCCTCGTGCCACAAGGAGTCGATAGAGCACAATGGGACAAGGACATCCTGGCTGGTCAAACCCTCCCCTAACCCGGACGATGCTGGGCCAATTGTGCGCTGCCTCATGGGTAAACCGGTCGCGGCCGACGACACAGCCTGGGATTGAACACGGGTCTGTAGTGACGCCTCTAGCACTGCGATGCTCGGGAGGTGATGAGCCTGTCCTGCACTGAAACCTATGAACACCTCAACCCCTGTCCTGCACTGATGTCAACCTTCTGAACACCTTAACTCATGCCTCATACAATCACTGATTCAATCACTGCTATGATCCCTTCCCAACACTGTGTGGAGGCTACTGAGAGGAGGACGGCTCATAATAATGTCTGGAATGGAGCTGAACACACTTAACAAGACAGAGGATAGAGACAGTTTTGTTGACGCTGAGAACAGAATTTAATATTTTTAAATAACATTCTTAGAATTCTTTGAATGTTACTAATGTTTTATTGTGGTTTTGTTTTTATGTTTTACTTTAAATAGAACCATGAGGAAACCTATAAGAAACATTATGCTGAAGTACTGAAATTCCCACAGAAGAACAATGTTTCTTAACGTTCTATGAACGCTCTGAGAAAATTACTTTAAATAGAACCATGACGAAACATGTAGGAAACTTTATGCTGAAGTATTGAAATCCCCACAGATGAATGTTGTTAATGTTGTCTGAACTATTTGAGAACGTTGGAAATATCAAATTAGGTGGAGAATGTTCCTAGAACAGTACCAAAAATTGTATTAAATGTAACCATGTTTGAAGTAATGATATACCAAGAAAATTATTTTATCAAATTCGTTAAATTTGTTGAGAATGATTCCAAAGCCAGTAAAGAACAAGAAGGCCTGCACACTGCTAACGCTCCAAATTCACCGCTTTTTATTGACAACGTTTCGATCCTTCGTCAGGTCAAACTAATTTTCCAAAGCCAAGCAACTATCCTGCACCATTCCCAGGACTTTGTGGGAAGGTTGTATGCAAAATAACCATAGGACAACCACGCTCTCACTAAGCTCTAAGAAACATATGGTTCTCAGAACGTTATGTGCTACCTGGGGTCTCAGTGGTGGGTAAAATTGTCTAATAAAAGCCTCATTCTCTTTCCCCCTCTGTTTCAGTCCACCTCATCTATCAATGGAGACAATCAAAGAGACAATGTCAGGCCGTCATAGCGGGACCAAAGAGCCTCCACGGTCTTGGCTAGGAAAACAAATATTATGCCATAGCTGGAAAGAGCATTATGCATACATTTATTGTTGTTTTAACAAGAGGTTTATTGTGTCGTGACCCTGCTTTCGCATTATGTCCTGTTAGGTGTTGTATTTGGACAGGGAGCAGCTTGGTACGGTGTGTGGATCACATGAATTTACTGTGTGCAGTGTGCAGACTAGATCAGAGGCCAGGGCTCTATTCTCTCAGTAAGATCTCAAGGGTCTGAATCTTATATAGAAAACGTTCTGTGTGATAATTCAAGAACTGTATGTAGCCATGAGAGATGAGAGTGTGTGTCTAGTACAATATGGTGGGGTGAAGCACTCTTAAATCAGGCTAGTTATTACCGCGGCGATGAGGAGCTATGGCCCTCTGATGGCTGTTTATGGGTCTGGGCCTTGCATCTCAAACAGCCTTGACCATTTCATCAGCCCACACACTCCAGAAAAGGTTTCTCACAGTCACTGGAGGGCCGTGGAACCTAATGACATGATGAGATAATGTACAGCCACTTATAGAAAACATTTCATCCACACTCATAACTTACTTGAACTCTATACTGGACAACAGGCATACGCCCACATAATGGGACTGTCACACTTTATGTGGATAGTCCAGATTTTCCATCTGTAGACGCTCTACAGAGAGTTTGTTGATAGTATGACCATCTGTTGATAAGCAACTGCTTCCTAAGGTTACGGGTAGGGTTATGTTTAGAATGAGGATTAAGGTAAGCGTTAACGTTAGGGTTAAAATAAAATCAAATGTTATTTGTCACACGCTTCATAAACAACAGGTGTAAGCTAACAGTGAAATGCTTCATTACAGGCTGTTCACAACATTTCAAAGAGAAATAAGACAAGGAATAAATACACAATGTGTAATGATAACTTGGCTATATACAGTGCCCTGCGAAAGTATTCGGCCCCCTTGAACTTTGCGACCTTTTGCCACATTTCAGGCTTCAAACAAAGATATAAAACTGTATTTTTTTGTGAAGGATCAACAACAAGTGGGACAATCATGAAGTGGAACGACATTTATTGGATATTTAAAACTTTTTTAACAAATCAAAAAGTGAAAAATTGGGCGTGCAAAATTATTCAGCCCCCTTAAGTTAATACTTTGTAGCGCCACCTTTTGCTGCGATTACAGCTGTAAGTCGCTTGGGGTATGTCTCTATCAGTTTTGCACATCGAGAGACTGAAATTTTTTCCCATTCCTCCTTGCAAAACAGCTCGAGCTCAGTGAGGTTGGATGGAGAGCATTTGTGAACAGCAGTTTTCAGTTCTTTCCACAGATTCTCGATTGGATTCAGGTCTGGACTTTGACTTGGCCATTCTAACACCTGGATATGTTTATTTTTGAACCATTCCATTGTAGATTTTGCTTTATGTTTTGGATCATTGTCTTGTTGGAAGACAAATCTCCATCCCAGTCTCAGGTCTTTTGCAGACTCCATCAGGTTTTCTTCCAGAATGGTCCTGTATTTGGCTCCATCCATCTTCCCATCAATTTTAACCATCTTCCCTGTCCCTGCTGAAGAAAAGCAGGCCCAAACCTGCTTTTTTTTTTTTACAGTTTTATATCTTTATGTTTGAAGCCTAAAATGTAGCAAAAGGTCGCAAAGTTCAAGGGGGCCGAATACTTTCGCAAGGCACTGTACACTGGGTAGCAGTACTGTGTCAATGTGCAGGGGTACGAGATAATTGCGGTAGATATGTACATATACAGTGCATTCGAAAAGTATTCAGACCAAATTACTGTTTTCACATTTTGTTACATTACAGCTTTATTCTAAAATAGATTCAATTGTTTTTTCACTCGTCAAACTACACACAATACCCCATAATGACATAGCAAAAACAGTTAAAAAAAAAAAAAAATTGGTGCATTTATAATTTATAACTCTAAGCGGGCTGTCGTGTGCCTTTTTCTGAGGAGTGGCTTTCGTCTGGCCACTCTACCATAATGACCTGATTTCTGCAGAGATGGTTGTCCTTCTGGAAGGTTCTCCCATCTCCACAAAGGAACTTTGGAGCTCTGTCAGAGTGACCATCACGGTTTTGGTCACCTCCCTGACTAAGGCCCTTTCCCCCTGATTGCTCAGTTTGGAAAGAGTTAGAAAGAGTCTTGGTGGTTCCAAAGTTCTTCCATTTAAGAATGATGGAGGCCACTGTGTTCTTGGGGACCTTTAATGCTGCAGAAATGTTTTGGTACCCTTCCCCAGATCTATGCCTTGACACAATCCTGTCTCGGAGCAATTCCTTCAACCTCATGGCTTAGTTGTTGCTCTAACATGCACTGTCAACTGTGGGACACTTTATAGACCACTATGTGCCTTTCCAAATCATGTCCAATCATTTGAATTTACCACAGGTGGACTCCAATCAAGTTGTAGAAACATCTCAAGGATGATCAATGGAAACAGAATGCACCTGAGCTCAAGTTCGATTCTCATAGCAAAGGGTCTGAATACCTATGTAAATAAATTTGCAAACATTTCTAAAAACCTGTTTTCGCTTTGACATTATGGGGTATTGTGTGCAGATTGCTGAGTTTTTAAAAAAAAATTTAATACATTTTAGAATAATGCTGTAACTTAACAAAATGTGGAAACAGTCAAAGGGTCTGAATACTTTCCAAATGCACTGTATGTGTGTGTTTTCTATCCCAGTTTGCTCCTCTACCTGTAGGCTTTACATACACTCCCCACCCATTGGCTGCAACCCTTCTAATTTAGTGTACCCTGCATGCACAACCCATGTGAAATTCCTGGTCACTGGCAGCGTTTGGAACTGCTGATCTGCGGTCAAGAACGCTGAGTTAATCTCAGCCTATGCTGCCCTTCAGTCCCTTGACTTTTGGGCCCTGACGGAGAAATGGATCATGCCAGAGAACACTGCTACTCCAGCTGCCCTCTCTTCATCTAACTACTTTTTTTTCTCATAGTCCAAGAGCCCCTACCCAGATGTTCATGCTCCATCGCAATCTTTGCTCTCTCTCTCCCACTACTCTGTCCTCTTCTATGGGCAAAAATGGAGGAAAACTAAACTTCCAGATGGACCTATCATACTTCTACTCCCTCCTCTCTACCTTCTCTTCCTCTGTATCTGCTGCTAAAGCCACTTTCTATCACTGTACATTTCTAACCCTAGGAAACTATTTTCCACCTTCTACTCCCTCCTTAATCATCCACCCCCTCCCTCTCTGTGAATGATGCTGTCAACCACTTCACTCAGCTTATTGAGTCGACTGGTTCCACTCACACAGTACTAGCTTGCACCTTGACCTCTATCTCCCCTCTCTCTCCCGATGAAATCCTGCGACTATGAGGTCGGGCTGCCCAACAACGTGCCTGCTTGACCCCATCCTCCTCCCTTCTCCAGACCATCTCCGGAGACATTCTGTAATGATTTATGTTGGTGGAAGGAGAGGAGGACCAAAGTGCAGCGTGGTACGTATCCATAATACTTTTAATCCAGAATGAATACACAAACAAAAACAACAAAGCCATAACCGAACAGTTCTGACAGGTGCAACAAACACTAACCAGAAAATAATCACCCACCCCTCAAAATGGGAAAACAGGCTACCTAAGTATGGCTCTCAATCAGAAACAACGATAGACAGCTGCCTCTGATTGAGAACCATACCAGGCCAAACACATAGAAAAAGAAAACCTAGACCTACAACAATACCCACCCACATCACACCCTGACCAAACTAGAAATAGAAACCTACAAAGCAATCTACGGTCAGGGCGTGACACATTCTCCCATTCCTCAATCCCCTCATCCCTGATCACTGGCATCAAAATGTCACTACCCTCCTCTTGAAACCAACACTCGACTCCTCTGACATCAAAAACTACAGACCGGTATCCCTTCTTTCTTTTCTTTCCAAAACACTTGAGCGTCTCTGACCATGTCTCTCAGAACAATCTTCTTGACCCTAACCACTTCAAGACGAGTCACTCAACCAAGACTGCACTTCTCTGTATCAAGCTCAACCTTGACAAGATGGAGCAGCTCTTCCCAGTAGGGAAGGCCTGCCCGCTCAAAGACCTCTCCATCACGGTTGACAACTCCACAGTGTCCCCCTCCCAGAGTGTAAGAACCTGCTCTGACTTTGCTGATAGCTACTTTATTGAGTAAAAATGTACTTACTATGACTGCGATAGGTGGTTGTCCCACATAACTATCTGAAGATGAAAGGACTGACTGCTAAATTACTAAAATGTCATGTAAAATGCTTCAAAAACAACAAGTGTAGACTAACAGTGAAATGTTTACTTGCGGACCCTTCCCAACAATGCAGAACACGTACGCATGTACACACACACACACACACACACACACACACCATGATGTCTCTGAACTCCTCTGGCTCTTAGATGTGGTTTTGCTGAGCAGCTGTTATAGTTTTATAGTGATGAAAGAGGGATGACAGTGGGATGGATGGATGGATTGAAGATTGAAGAGGAGGAGTGGTGAGGGAGAGCAGACATTGGCCTAATGAGCCATCTGTAGTGGCCCTGTGTGTACACCATCATCAAACATCAAGCCAGCACGGATCACTTCACACCATCATCAAACATCAAGCCAGCACATCCACACACCAGTATAGTTCCACACACCAGTATAGTTCCACACACCAGTATAGTTCCACACACCAGTATAGCTACACATACCAGTATAGCTCCACACACCAGTATAGTTCCACACACCAGTATAGCTCCACACACCAGTATAGCTCCACACACCAGTATAGTTCCACACACCAGTATAGCTCCACACACCAGTATAGTTCCACACACCAGTATAGCTCCACACACCAGTATAGTTCCACACACCAGTATAGCTCCACACACCAGTATAGCTCCACACACCAGTATAGCTCCACACACCAGTATAGTTCCACACACCAGTATAGCTCCACACACCAGTATAGCTCCACACACCAGTATAGTTCCACACACCAGTATAGCTCCACACACCAGTATAGCTCCACACACCAGTATAGTTCCACACACCAGTATAGCTCCACACACCAGTATAGCTCCACACACCAGTATAGTTCCACACACCAGTATAGCTCCACACACCAGTATAGTTCCACACACCAGTATAGCTCCACACACCAGTATAGCTCCACACACCAGTATAGTTCCACACACCAGTATAGCTCCACACACCAGTATAGCTCCACACACCAGTATAGCTCCACACACCAGTATAGTTCCACACACCAGTATAGCTCCACACACCAGTATAGTTCCACACACCAGTATAGCTCCACACACCAGTATAGCTCCACACACCAGTATAGCTCCACACACCAGTATAGCTCCACACACCAGTATAGCTCCACACACCAGTATAGCTCCACACACCAGTATAGCTCCACACACCAGTATAGCTCCACACAAAAGTATAGCTCCACACACCAGTATAGCTACACACACCAGTATAGCTACACATACCAGTATAGTTACACACACCAGTATAGCTACACACACACCAGTATAGCTACACATACCAGTATAGTTCCACATACCAGTATAGTTCCACACACCAGTATAGCTACACACACCAGTATAGCTCCACACACCAGTATAGCTCCACACACCAGTATAGCTACACACACCAGTATAGCTACACATACCAGTATAGTTACACACACCAGTATAGCTACACACACACCAGTATAGCTACACATACCAGTATAGCTACACATACCAGTATAGCTACACACACCAGTATAGCTACACACACCAGTGTAGCTCCACACACCAGTATAGCTCCACACACCAGTATAGTTCCACATACCAGTATAGCTAGCTACACACACAAATCCAGGTACACTCAAATTAGTATAATATGTTACATTTGGTAAGATAAGATAGATGGTTACTTAAGGCAAAAACGAAAGTAGGGTGGATGGGTAGGTGTATAACGTGAACTTCTAACAACCCAAAGGTTGTGAGTTTGAATCTCATCACCGACAACTTGAGCATTTTAGCTAATTAGCAACTTTTCAACTACTTCTAACTACTTTGCAACTACTTAGCATATTAGCTAATCCTTCCCCTAACCCTTTCAGCTAATCCTTCCCCTAACCTTAACCTTGACCCTTTTAGCTAACCCTTCCTCTAACCCTTTAACCTAACTCCTAAACTTAACCCTAACCTTAACCCTAACCCAGCTAACGTTAGCCACCTAGCCAGAATTTGTAACATATCATACGTTTTGTAAAATCGTAACATATAGTATGTTTGCAAATTCATAACATATTGTAAGTTTGGAAAATTTGTAACATATAATACGACTTAACATATCATATGACATGGGTGATGGACATCCACAAATTATTACATACCATACGAAAAGCAACATATTACATGAAATGGGGTGTCTCGGATTTAAGTACAGAATAATAGGAATCAATCAAATGTATTTACAAAGCCCTTTTTACATCAGCCAATGTCACAAAGTGCTGTACAGAAACCCAGCCTAAAACCCCAAACAGCAAGCAATGCAGTTGTAGAAGCACAGTGGCTAGGAAAAACTCCCTAGAAAGGCAGGAACCTAGGAAGAAACCTAGAAAGGAACCAGGCTCTGAGGGGTGGCCAGTCCTCTTCTGGCTGTGCCAGGTTGAGATTATCACAGTACATGGCCAAGATGTTCAAACGTTCATAGATGACCAGCAGGGGCAAATAATAATAATCACAGTGGTTGTGGAGGGTGCAACAGGTCGGCACCTCAGGAGTAAATGTCAGTTGGCTTTTCATAGCCGATCATTGAGTTAGAGACAGCAGGTGCGGTACAGAGAGACAGTCGAAAACAGCATGTCTGCGACAAAGTAGCACGTCCGGTGAGCAGGTCAGGGTTCCGTAGCAGTAGGCAGAACAGTTGAAACTGGAGCAGCAGCACGAGCAGGTGGACTGGGGACAGCAAGGAGTCATCAGGCCAGGTAGTCCTGAGGCATGGTCTCAGGTCTCTGGTCCTCCGGGAGGGGAGGGAGAGGGAGAGAGAGAGAATTAGAGGGAGCATACTTAAATCCACACAGGACACCGGATTAGACAGGATAAATACTCCAGATATAACAGACTGACCCTAGCCCCCTGACACAAACTGTTGCAGCATAAATACTGGAGGCTGAGACAGGAGGGCTTGGGAGACACTGTGGCCCCGTCCGACGATACCCACGGACAGGGCCAACCAGGCAGGATATAACCACACCCACTTTACCAAATTACAACCCCCACACCACTACAGGGATATCTTCAAACCACCAACTTACTACCCAGAGACAAGGCCGAGTATAGCCCATGAAGATCTCCCCCACGGCACGAACCCGAGGGGGGCGCCAAACCCGGACAGGAAGATCACGTCAGTGACTCAAGTGACGCACCCCTCCTAGGGATGGGATGGAAGAAAAAAAAGGAGGTGCTCTGAGACCAGGCTGACACACCAGTATATAAACACACCAGTATATCAACACACCAGCTAACCTCACACCATCATAACACATTGAGCCAGCAGATCCACACATATAGTTCACTAGCCTCTCAAAGCACTTCTTGATGACAGAAGTGAGTGCTATGGGGCGATAGTCATTTAGTTCAGTTACCTTTACTTTCTTGGGTACAGAAACAATGGTGGCCATATTGAAGCAAGTGGGGACAGCAGACTGGGATAGGAAGAGATTGAATATGTCCGTAAACACTCCGTCTACATGCCCGTTTGTATATATTTACTCAACACTTGCATACCCTCACATTGCGCTCATTGTTCTCATTGGGTTCACAGTTGGAGAGGAAGCTTAAAAGGGAGATAATGAGAGGATAGAATAGAATGACTGACAGAGATGATCAGAGAGAGAGAGAGAGAGAGAGAGAGAGAGAGAGAGAGAGAGAGAGAGAGAGAGAGAGAGAGAGAGAGAGAGAGAGAGAGAGAGCATAATGGAGAGAGTAGGGACGTAATTGAACTTTGTGCTGTCAGTGAATTAGCGCATTAGCGCAGTGAGTGTTAGAGCCGTGGAGATCATTCCTACATTGCAGTGTTTAACACACTCCAGAGGCCAGGTGTATATGACGGTCAATGGACTCTGACCATACATTAGTGTCTGAGGGTATATCATGGTGGTCAATCTATCTGTGTAAGTACACCACAGGGACACTGATATTGCATGCTGGTCAATTCAATCTATCACTTGTGGGTGTACTCCTGTCAGTGGAGTCTGGGCTGTGGGGTGACTGGTTAGTGCAGAGTTTCTCTGTTCATTTGCTATACTGCCATAGCTTATCATAGGTCCAATTTGTAGCAATAGTCATTGTGCAGTTGGCAGTAATACCTATAACTACGTGGTATCTGTGATGAAAGGTGTTAAAACAACACACAGTCAGTTCTGCAAGAAATGTGTGGATGCTATCCATCAGCTCTCAATTCACAGATGGAGAGAGAATTTAGTAGCTTCTTGGAGTAGCCGTTTGTGAATAGAACAGACACCATTTGCTGGAGCAAACCTCTGTCTCCCTGCACAGCCTAATCCCAATGCTTAATGGCATTGCTTTCAAAGTCCTCCTAGTAGTGCCAATAGCCATGCAGAATTGTCCATGGTGCATACAGAGATTCCAGAGCCCAACACACAAAATCTCCCTAAACATTGGTATGTCGTGTGTGTGTGTGTGTGTGTGTGTGTGTGTGTGTGTGTGTGTGTGTGTGTGTTGACTAATTGATATGTAATTCCAGACAATGTGTCAGAAAATAATTCTACAGTCGTTTTTCCTTCAGCCCTGGCCAGTAGGAGAACAGGTGGAGAGAAGTAGGAGGCAGGAAGATGAAAAAGTTGATTTGTCAATCCTGGCTGTGAATGGAGACTCCGTTGATCGAGGGATTATAATGATTATCAATCAGCGACCTGTTGTAATGCGATAGGCATCACCAGCACCATGTGATGCTATAGGCACCACCAGAACCACGTGATGCTATAGGCACCACCAGAACCATGTGATGCTATAGGCACCACCAAAACCATGTGATGCTATAGGCACTACCAGCACCGTGTGATGCTGTAGGCAGGGCAAACCCGTTTCGGTGATTTTTGGTACAGTATATCATCAAAACAAATTAATCGCAGCACTCTTCTACCTGATTAAAGGGTAGGAATCATGAGTTTTTACTCACCAATGTAACAACACAGGTGGTCAAAGAAGTAGTAATTTAGCTGTAGTCACAATCTGATTACCTATAAGTGCAGACATAGTTATATTTTGGGTTATTACATATTTAGTAACATATTTCTGGATATCTTCTAAACTACCCACAATGCACTATTTCTCAACGTCTTATGGAGGATCTACTCTGTGTTACCGAGTTCGTATGCTCGCTCGGTAGCTAGCTCAAGCTGGCTAACGTTAGCCACACCTCATGCTCTTCATGGACTATTGATACACCATCCAAAGTGGAAATAATAACTTCACCATGCTCAAAGGGATATTCAATGCCTGCTTTTTTTTACCCATCTACCAATAGGTGCCCCTTGCAAGGCATTGGAAAACCTCCCTGGTCTTTGTGGTTGAATCTGACTCAAGACATTTCAGCTTTTTAGGTTTAATTCATTTGTAAAAAAAAAAATACCCACTGGCCTACCCACAAATAATTGTGGGTAGGCCAGTGACCAAAAAAAATCTAAATTTAATCCATTTTAATCCCACTTTGTAACGGCAGAGTAGCCTAGTGGTTAGAGCATTGGACTAGTAACTGAAAGGTTGCAAGTTCAAATCCCCGAGCTGACAAGATACAAAATATGTCGTTCTGCCCCTGAACAGGCAGTTAACCCACTGTTCCTAGGCCGTCATTGAAAATAAGAATTTGTTCTTAACTGAGTTGCCTAGTAAAATAAAATAGTCAAGGGATGTGAATACTTTCTGAAGGCACTGTATGTTACCCACTCACAAACAATTACATCTATTTCTCACTAATTGTGTATGTTTTTAATCAGGCCATAACTGGCCATCACAGACAGACAGTAGGATCCAGTGTTTGTGGAAGTGGAGATGTAACTCGTTTAGCCATGTAACTAACGTAGGCTTTATGATTAAACACACATCCTAATTTAATGGCTTTTCCTCAAATGAACCGCACGGCCGTGAAACAGCGTAAGGGCTCCCTAAAGAGGAGTCCGGGGGGGGCGGGGGGGGACATTGGAAATGACATATTCAACACATTGCTATTCATGGTTTTGTCCCATGCATTAATTACGTTCCAAAGCCCTTCCAAAGCTGCTCCTGTGAAGAGTGGCTCCTCCACTGAAAAAATGTGTCCTACCCAGGATAAAAGCCTACCTCACCACCGTCCACAAAGTAATTAAGGCTCAGGCATTAATAACTCTGGAGAGAGGGAGAAACGAAATGAAACATGGGCAGGATTTATGCCCCACATTTCCACAGCTTTAGCAAGTCTGTTAAAACGCTCACACAGTCTACGTCTATTTTAAAATTGTTGCTCTTTTTTCCCAAGAAGTGCCCAGCTGGCTGGTTATTACTTGGAAGAAGAGCCCCAAACTTCCCTGATCAATAAAGTGCCAGGGAGGAAAATAATTCATTCTTTATTTATTTTCCAGGCTTTTTTTTTTAGGTTCCCTTCGGCCAGATCGATGCCTTTCAATTTCACCTCTACGGCATCTCTGTCCAGAGCTATAAGGGCATTTCTGAGGTGAACCGGAGTGGAATACACTAATATTCCTGGAGTTAATCGATCAGGAATGGCATCCAACTCAGCATTAGCACAACAGCACAGAGTACTGATGAGGGTTGGGAATTGGCTGGTGAATTGGAAGTCCAAAGCAACAAACCAAATGCTACACTGCATTTTTCCCTGGTCTCTGTACCTCATCAGGCCAGGGCCAGGAACTGCACCCCCAATGACGAACAACAATTCTCCATCTTCACTGCAATATAAAGAACTCTATTGATTCCCCTAACTAACATTATACTGCCCTATTGCCCGCATCACTGTCAGTCTAATAACTGGAGTTGGCTAGTGTGACGTGAGTAGGACCTCCACACACACACACACACACACACACACACACACACACACACACACACACACACACACACACACACACACACACACTCTCTCTCTCTCTCTCTCTCTCTCTCTCTCTCTCTCTCTCTCTCTCTCCACAGTTAGGTTGTGTATTGGTCTTCAGGCTCTGTGGTCCGTCATTAGAATAGAGTCCTCTCAATCTTGTCCTAGGGCACCATTAGCATTCTGTTGGCAGGCTGGGGGTATGGTGGGGGGGTAGGGGGGGGTACACCAGAGCTAATGGGTGCTGACATGCTGACAATGATGAGGGGCCAATGGCATTATGTGATAGGAGGTCTGGGCCTGCAGCCAGACTGATCTGCAGCGCGGCTCACAGGTCTACACAGACTCGCACGCACACACTCACACACTCATACTGTACATACACACACTCACACGCACGCACACTCTCACACACACACACACACACACACACACACACACACACACACACACACACACACACACACACACACACACCTTGTCTGTAACACATGCAGGGCATACAAAGTATGAACAATTACAGGTAAGCACACACATGCACGGTCTGTCACACTCTCTTTGGCACACAGTGAACATACTATCATTCATTAAAGTACATTGGTGCAGAGAAACATACTCACAGATAGTGTATGGGATAATTACAGTAAATCACATACCAGACAGTTCATATCATCTCAGGCAGGGGTTAGCAGAATAGCCAGGGAGCTCACAATATCACAATATTTATGTGCCAATAGGATATGTATTGTGATTCTAAATGTATTGCAATTCGATACACTTGGAGGTAAAAGTGTTCACATGTTAGCTCACTATTTAAAATGTTTAAAAAGAAGAATGAGAACTAGCTCTAGGTGACTCGTTTCACGGAACTATGCATATGTCGCGGGTCAATACCTCACACGAGAGCCATTTGAATGTCATTGTCACGCCCTGACCATAGAGAGCCCTCGGGGTTCTCTATGGTGTAATAGGTCAGGGCGTGACTAGGGGGGTTTCTAGGTATTGTATTCCTATGTTGGTGTGTGTGTATGGTTCCCAATTGGAGGCAGCTGATAATCGTTACCTCTAATTGGGGATCATACTTAGTGTGTCCTTTTTCCCACCTGCTATGTGGGATATTGTTTTGTTTGAGTGCCTATGTGCGCGACGTATTTTCACGATCGGTATGTTTATTTGTTTTGGAAGTTTCTCGATCATTAAAATGTGGAACTCTACTCATGCTGCACATTGGTCAAATTATTTATACGATGGGTGTGACAGTCATCTTTTTTATTTTCAAGAAATGCCTTCTGGAACGTGAACTTTCATGTGCCTTAATAACAAAATTGTATGCCGTCTGTAAATACAAATAAAATTGTAAAATTAAGAGCCAAGTTGGTTTAGCCACAGAAAACGGCAGCAACCTTTCATCTAGCCATGATTGGCTGAGATAATGAGTGGGCTGGACATGCCGAGAGATGAGTTTGGATTGGTCTCCATTTAGCACGCTTCTGTCTATTTGAGCTGGTCAGTATGTCGCAGCTTTAAAAAAAATATATATTGCTCAGAATTTGTTCTTAACTGACTTACCTAAGTTAAATAAAAAATAGTAAACTGTTGCTCTCCACTTTCTGGAAGACTGAGTTTTTAAATCAGTGGAATTAGAGTATGATAGCTAAGGAGACGGATAAAACACCTGTCTCCGGATTACATCTTCAAACTAAGGGCAATCATGGCATCTGTGACAAGGAGAAGCGTCCAACCATGATGTATAAGGGTAAGATATTCTACCTAGCTACATTTTCAGATATTACACGTTTCAAATTTTGACAAAGTCGTTTTCATTTCAAGTTAAAGTGTACTCTTCGTATCTAACTAGCTACATGTCTTAACGAAAGACTCCACTCTGCAAGTAACCGTGGGTTTGTAAATTCAATCTGGCCATCTACTCTGATTTCAGAGCACTCTCATCTGAGTGTGCCAGAGCGCATAATAACTGATGAATTTACGAACGGATAACATGAAAACAGCTTAACCAGCTCTGCTAGTGCAAGTAAAATGGTCAGCGGGGGGTGTTCTCTCAATTGTGTCTGGAAGTAGCTAGCAAGCTAGTCAATGTTAGCCAGTTAGCTTGGGTGCTTGACTACAGTTGTCTCGGATCAACCCTACTCATCGGCCAGAGCATCCAGTGTGCGCTCTGAACGCTCCGAGAGTGAAACGCTCTGAATTTACGAACAGACAATCTGACAGCACAGTTGCAGCCACCAACTCTATGGATAACATAAAAACAGCCCAACCAGCTCTGCTAGGGTGATTAATGTTCAGTGAGCTGTTCTCTTGTTTGTGTCTTGAAGTAGCTAACAAGTTAGCCAGTTAGCTTGGGTGCTTGACTGTTGTTGTTAGTACAGAATGCTCGGATCAACCCTTAAAGAGATGGATTGGGCTAAAGCTTAAGAGGGTGTGAACGATGCTGAATGGGAGTAGACAAAGAAGAGCTCTCCATTAGGTACCAAAACATTCAAATGACATTTTCTCAAAAGTGAGGTTACAAATGTATCAACTTTCAAAACAGAATTACTTTCCCATTGTTTCTCAAATGCAGTGTATGATATAACATTTTGTAGCTCTGTGTCTCCGATTTTATCCAAAATTTCAAATTTTGCTACATAAGACTGAATCAAGTTTGTCGGTCACATTAGGATGATAACACCCAAGTTTTGAAGCAGGTACAGCCAACTAGCGCTAGCTAAAGTAAACAACCAAGAAAAAAAGTAAAGCCACAGTATCGCTATAAAATCGGCAAAAATAATATTATGATACTCTACTGTATCACCTATTAGTAGGGTGTCTGGAAAAGACACGTTGTCTGCCTGTTATTTGCAGATACTCATCAAATTTGAACTGTATCAGAATCTCAAGTTTGAGCCAAAGAGCCTGTCTAAAAACGTCCATCAATTTGAGAAAACAGCCAAAATAAGGAAGCAGATTCATCTATTTAATTAGAGAGCATCTGAGAGGCCTGCCGCTTGTCCATTCATTCATCTGGTGTCGCACTTAACAACAAGCAAAAGCTATTTAATCCTGGTTAAAACACAAGGCCTTCATATCATCAGCAACATTTCCGTCCTCCCAGCAGTCTATTGGCGTTGTGTCATCACTCTAGAACTTTTCTCTGGACTGCAATTAAACAAAGCAGGGGGCCATACCGCAGCACTGATGAAATCATCAAACATGCTCTTCTCTAATTACCAGTATGTCATTTTGTTCTGCCAGTTTAATGTTGGGGGGACATTAGTATCAGTGTGTGGACAGATGAGAGCACGGGCAGTGTGTGTGTGTGTGTATAGTATAGTATAATATTTATAATGTAATATCAAATTCATTCTGGTTGTCATCCTAGCTGACATTTATTCTACTAATGCATGAGGTTAAGCGCTGATCCTCTTCACATCCTTTACAAGCGGCTGCCATTTGATTATGAGGCCTTGCCAAGACCACTTTTTGAAATTCACTGGCGGGTCATTTTTCTTCTTTATCGATCCATTGCCCTGGTAGGGGGAACACATCAATATTAAGGCACCCATCAGCTCTCCATCTGGTCAATGGCCATGTGGGGGGAAAGTGACTTATCGGTAAGCTTCACCCTCTCTGTGACACCTGCCACTCTGACACCTGGGGATGTGGGGTGTGTGGGCGGGACAACATGGAGGAGGGACACTTTCGCTAACTCAGGACAAAAATTTGACACCCGCGCATAGGGCTGTGTCCTGATTTGAGATATGTGTCATGTGTGTAATCAAATATTCTGTGTAGATATTCAACAGGAAGAAACAGATGTGGATATACCACATGAATGTTGCAGCCAGTTGAATATCACCTGACAGATTCTTGTGTGTTCTTTGGCTGCCGTGGCCTGTCCTCTGTTTTCTCCAACTCAACTGTTCCTTTCTCTGTCATGCCATTTCAGAGGCACACTCCCGTGTCCTTGGTTCTCCCTCCCATCTCCCGTTCCCTGCTCCCTATTCCCATTCCATAAATCATTTTAAGTGTGAGAGAATATCTCATCCGCTCCGCAGACAGAGATAGACTGCTCCACCCCTACTACGTAAGCAAAGCCCATGTTAGATTTGCATATGGAATCGTCCACGCGGTCAGATGTCGAGCCATGTGTTCCAGTGTCTCAGTCAGGATCAGCAAGGAAGGGACTGTATCCTGTCTATTACATTACATAAAGCTACTAGACACAGATAGGACAAATAAAACCAGTTCACAGGTTTACAGGTCATTATCTGTGGAGAATCACAGAGCTCACCTGTAAAAATGTGTCCTGTTATCTCTATCAGATACTGAAAACTAGTGCTGAATACCTACAGTGCTGAATACCATGTAGAACAAACCAAACCCTTTCAAAAACCCCATTACAATCCCTAGTAGACGAGGACATGTGAACATCCAAACACAAAGCATCCCTGAGGTAGTCGTCCTGTAATCCACCCACCTAGTGGACTCCCTGAATGCTGCCGTATCATCCTAGCTAACTATGAAAGAGACTCTGTCATATCTGGGACAGTCATGTTCAGTCGAAGCTTCCAAATGGCCCCCCATCTATTAAATTATGGGCCAGTGTGTACTGTGTTACAGACAGGGAAAATAAGTAGTATTGGGCTAGTGTGTACTGTGTTACAGACAGGGAAAATAAGTAGTATTGGGTTAGTGTGTACTGTGTTACAGACAGGGAACCTTGTTCCCTGTTTCTGGAGAGGTACCGTCTTGTAGGTTTTCACTCCAACTCTAATCTAGCGCACATGATTCTAATAATTAGCTGGTTGGTAAGATTAATCAGGTTAGTTACAACTGGGGTTGGAGGGAAAACCTACAGGAGGGTAGCTCTCCAGGAACAGGGTTGGAGAGCCCTTGGCCAATGTGTGCTGTGTTACAGACTGGGATAGTATTTAGTTGCTATATGTTCACAGACAGAGCTGGTAGGCCTATTTAGTATTGGGCCAGCGTGAGTGTACTGAAAGTTGTGAGCAGCAGCAGGAGCAGCAGCTCGAGGCTAACAGATGGAATGCGTCCCATACCAGTCTGCTGGCTAATGAGTGGAGAGCAGCCAGAGAGCAGCCAGACACTGGCAGATGCTGAGCCTCCGGGACACTTCCTAAAAGCCTTTTTTGGAGCGCTACATTTTAATTCCAGCACATGGACACACTGTGAAAGAGGGATGGCTGATGTGGGATGAGGTGTTGGAGGTTCAATGAGAACAAATGGCATGTTTCCAAGTTGCCATGTTTTCAACAAGGCTGACAGATATGCAGGCGCTTATCTATACAGGCGGACTGTGCTGAACTGGGAAATTACATGCATTCCTTGAACAAAGTGGAACATTTTATCTGCTCAAAATACTCCCTAGAATGCTTTAAGTTGTGATGTATCATTCTATTTAAGGCCAGGCACCACAGGCTTAAATTACATTGGCTGGATGTCGTTTGGGTGGTGGACCATTTTTGATACACGGGAAACTGTTGAGCGTGAAAAACACAGCAGCGCTGCAGTTCTTGACACACAAACCAGTGTGCCTGGCACCTACTACCATACCCCGTTCAAAGGCACTTCAATCTTTTGTCTTACCCATTCACCCTCTGAATGGCACACATACACAATCCATGTCTCAAAATCCTTATTAAACCTGTCTCCTCCCCATCATCTACACTGATTGACATGGATATAACAAGTGACATCAAAAAGGGATCATAGCTTTCACCTGGATTCACCTGGTTAGTCTATGTCATGGAAAGAGCAGGTGTTCTTAATGTTTTGTACACTCAGTGTATATTTTTTTCTTTGTTTGTTATACTAGCGCAATCAACATTTCATGAATTTTAACCATGTTAAAATGGTCATACATCAGTCATTTCATAGATAATTTAACAAACTGGACTATATGTAGTAACTTACTTTGATGAGATGGTGATTGGGTCTAAGTAGGTGTTTGGTGTTTGACAGTCTAAATTCACTGTACTTGTCTTTTACTGCCATTTATCGAAAGTTACTCTTCCCACACGTCAACCCATTTTCCTCAGCTTCAGAAGCATTTGCCTTCACAAAATTATGTGTGGTTATCCTTAGATACAGTGCCTTGCGAAAGTATTCGGCCCCCTTGAACTTTGCGACCTTTTGCCACATTTCAGGCTTCAAACATAAAGATATAAAACTGTATTTTTTTGTGAAGAATCAACAACAAGTGGGACACAATCATGAAGTGGAACAACATTTATTGGATATTTCAAACTTTTTTAACAAATCAAAAACTGAAAAATTGGGCGTGCTAAATTATTCAGCCCCTTTACTTTCAGTGCAGCAAACTCTCTCCAGAAGTTCAGTGAGGATCTCTGAATGATCCAATGTTGACCTAAATGACTAATGATGATAAATACAATCCACCTGTGTGTAATCAAGTCTCCGTATAAATGCACCTGCACTGTGATAGTCTCAGAGGTCCGTCAAAAGCGCAGAGAGCATCATGAAGAACAAGGAACACACCAGGCAGGTCCGAGATACTGTTGTGAAGAAGTTTAAAGCCGGATTTGGATACAAAAAGATTTCCCAAGCTTTAAACATCCCAAGGAGCACTGTGCAAGCGATAATATTGAAATGGAAGGAGTATCAGACCACTGCAAATCTACCAAGACCTGGCCGTCCCTCTAAACTTTCAGCTCATACAAGGAGAAGACTGATCAGAGATGCAGCCAAGACGCCCATGATCACTCTGGATGAACTGCAGAGATCTACAGCTGAGGTGGGAGACTCTGTCCATAGGACAACAATCAGTCGTATATTGCACAAATCTAGCCTTTATGGAAGAGTGGCAAGAAGAAAGCCATTTCTTAAAGATATCCATGAAAAGTGTTGTTTAAAGTTTGCCACAAGCCACCTGGGAGACACACCAAACATGTGGAAGAAGGTGCTCTGGTCAGATGAAACCAAAATGGAACTTTTTGGCAACAATGCAAAACGTTATGTTTGGCGTAAAAGCAACACAGCTCATCACCCTGAACACACCATCCCCACTGTCAAACATGGTGGTGGCAGCATCATGGTTTGGGCCTGCTTTTCTTCAGCAGGGACAGGGAAGATGGTTAAAATTTACGGGAAGATGGATGGAGCCAAATACAGGACCATTCTGGAAGAAAACCTGATGGAGTCTGCAAAAGACCTGGGACTGGGACGGAGATTTGTCTTCCAACAAGACAATGATCCAAAACATAAAGCAAAATCTACAATGGAATGGTTCAAAAATAAACATATCCAGGTGTTAGAATGGCCAAGTCAAAGTCCAGACCTGAATCCAATCGAGAATCTGTGGAAAGAACTGAAAACTGCTGTTCACAAATGCTCTCCATCCAACCTCACTGAGCTCGAGCTGTTTTGCAAGGAGGAATGGGAAAAAATTTCAGTCTCTCGATGTGCAAAACTGATAGAGACATACCCCAAGCGACTTACAGCTTTAATCGCAGCAAAAGGTGGCGCTACAAAGTATTAACTTAAGGGGGCTGAATAATTTTGCACGCCCAATTTTTCAGTTTTTGATTTGTTAAAAAGTTTGAAATATCCAATAAATGTCGTTCCACTTCATGATTGTGTCCCACTTGTTGTTGATTCTTCACAAAAAAATACAGTTTTATATCTTTATGTTTGAAGCCTGAAATGTGGCAAAAGGTCGCAAAGTTCAAGAGGGCCGAATACTTTCGCAAGGCACTGTATATTCTCGAGACTTGTCCAGAAGAATTGTTGATATATTGTAGATTTTTTTTCAAGATATCATTTTCTTTTGAAAAAACGCATTTTACGAACATGATTTGAGTATTTTACAGCCACCAGTAAGTAATTCCTGTCCTGGAATGTCTGAAAATCCCTATTAGGGTGTGGTGCCTGGCCTTACATTTTAGTATTCAGGGAGAAACATCTTTATCTCCAAACATAATCTAAAATCACCATCGCAGATGCAACCTGCAATTTCCAGAACTGGCCTCTTCCCCTCTCTGAATAGAACCGGTGGGCACTCTCTTTCCATAAGATGAAGTTTGGCGTAGCATGCTGTTTCTGGGCATAAATCATACGCTTTATCCTACCCCCAGCCTCAATAAAACTCCTCTAAATGTAAATGGGTTCACGCGCGGATGCCATTGCAGGCTTACTTTAAGAGAATAAGCATATAAATCATGTTTGTTTAAAGGATACCGCGTAAAGAGCTTTCTCACTATTGTGATGATCAAACACACCACAGAGACGAGTGATCCTCATAACCTGCCCAGAAAAACACATACAGTTGAAGTTGGAAGTTTACATACACTTAGGTTGGAGTCATTAAAACTTGTTTTTCAACCACTCCACACATTTCCTGTTAACAAACTATAGTTTTGTCAAGTCGGTTAGGACATCTACTTTGTGCATGATACAAGTCATTTTTCCAACAATTGTTTACAGACAGATTATTTCACTTATAATTCACTGTATCACAATTCCAGTGGGTCAGAAGTTTACATACACTAAGTTGACTGTGCCGTTAAACAGCTTGGAAAATTCCAGAAAATGATGTCATGGCTTTAGAAGCTTCTGATAGGCTAATTGACATCATTTGAGTCAATTGGAGGTGTACCTGTGGATGTATTTCAAGGCATACCTTCAAACTCAGTGCCTCTTTGCTTGACATCATGGGAAAATCAAAAGAAAATCAGCCAAGACCTCCACAAGTCTGGTTCATCCTTGGGAGCATTTTCCAAATTTTCCAAATGCCTGAAGGTACCACGTTCATCTGTACAAACAAAAGTACGCAAGTATAAACACCATGGGACACCACTCAGGAAGGAGAGGCATTCTGTCTCCTAGAGATGAACGTACTTTGGTGCGAAAAGTGCAAATCAATCCCAGAACAACAGCAAAGGACCTTGTGATGCTGGAGGAAACAGGTGAAAAAGTATCTATATCCACAGTAAAACTAGTCCTATATCGAAATAACCTGAAAGGCCGCTCAGCAAGGAAGAAGCCACTGCACCAAAACCGCCATTAAAAAGCCAGACTACGGTTTGCAACTGCACATGGGGACAAATATCGTACTTTTTGGAGAAATTTCCTCTGGTCTGATGGGAAAAATAAATAACTGCTCCAAAACTGCCATAAAAGGGGGATGCTTGCAAGCCGAAGAACACCATCCCAACTGTGAAGCACTGGGATGGCAGCATCATGTTGTGGGGGTGCTTTGCTGTAGGAGGGACTGGTGCACTTCACAAAAGGGAGGAGGGAGGAAAATGATGTGGATATATTGAAGCAACATCTCAAGACATCAGTCAAGTTAAAGCTTGGTCGCAAATGGGTCTTCCAAATGGACAATAACCCCAAGCATACTTCCAAAGTTGTGGCAAAATGGCTTAAGGACAACAAAGTCAAGGTATTGGAGTGGCCATCACAAAGCAAGTATGCAAGTATAAACACCATGGGACCCTGCAGCCATCATATCGCTAAGGAAGGAGATGCGTTCTGTCTCCTAGAGATGAACGTACTTTGGTGCAAAAAGTGCAAATCAATCCAAGAACAACAGCAAAGGACCTTGTGAAGATGCTGGAGGAAACAGGTTCAAAAGTATCTATATCCACAGTAAAACGAGTCCTATATTAACATAACCTGAAAGGCCGCTCAGCAAGGAAGAAGCCACTGCTCCAAAACCGCCATAAGAAAGCCAGATTTGTAACTGCACATGGGGACAAAGATTGTACTTTTTGGAGAATGACCCCAAGCATACTTCCAAAGATGTGGAAAAATGGCTTAAGGACAACAAAGTCAAGGTATTGGAGTGGCCATCACAAAGCCCTGACCTCAATCCTATAGAAAACTTGTAGGGCAAAACTGAAAAAGCATGTGTCGAGCAAGGAGGCCTACAAACCTGACTGAGTTACACCAGCTCTGTCAAGAAGAATGGGCCAAAATTCACCCAACTTATTGTGGGAAGCTTGTGGAAGGCTACCCAAAACATTTGACCCAAGTTAAACCATTTAAAGGCAATGCTACCAAATACTAATTGAGCGTATGTAAACTTCTGACCCACTGTGAATGTGATGAAAGAAAGAAAAGCTGAAATAAATCATTCTCTCTACTATTTCATATTCTTAAAATAAAGTGGTGATCCTACCTGACCTAAAACAGGGAATTTTTACTAGGATTAAATGTCAGGAATTGTGAAACTAAGTTTAAATGTACTTGGCTAAGGTGTATGTAAACTTCTGACTTCAACTGTAATTAGCAAGTGGATATTCTATCAGATACACTGAAACAAACACTGGCTGTTGGATCATAATGTTTTCGAGAGAGAGAGATACAGTGCCTTGCGAAAGTATTCGGCCCCCTTGAACTTTGCGACCTTTTGCCACATTTCAGGCTTCAAACATAAAGATATAAAACTGTATTTTTTTGTGAAGAATCAACAACAAGTGGGACACAATCATGAAGTAGAACGACATTTATTGGGTATTTCAAACTTTTTTAACAAATCAAAAACTGAAAAATTGGGCGTGCAAAATTATTCAGCCCCTTTACTTTCAGTGCAGCAAACTCTCTCCAGAAGTTCAGTGAGGATCTCTGAATGATCCAATGTTGACCTAAATGACTAATGATGATAAATACAATCCACCTGTGTGTAATCAAGTCTCCGTATAAATGCACCTGCACTGTGATAGTCTCAGAGGTCCGTTAAAAGCGCAGAGAGCATGAAGAACAAGGAACACACCAGGCAGGTCCGAGATACTGTTGTGAAGAAGTTTAAAGCCGGATTTGGATACAAAAATATTTCCCAAGCTTTAAACATCCCAAGGAGCACTGTGCAAGCGATAATATTGAAATGGAAGGAGTATCAGACCACTGCAAATCTACCAAGACCTGGCCGTCCCTCTAAACTTTCAGCTCATACAAGGAGAAGACTGATCAGAGATGCAACCACGAGGCCCATGATCACTCTGGATGAACTGCAGAGATCTACAGCTGAGGTGGGAGACTTTGTCCATAGGACAACAATCAGTCGTATATTGCACAAATCTGGCCTTTATGGAAGAGTGGCAAGAAGTAAGCCATTTCTTAAAGATATCCATAAAAAGTGTTGTTTAAAGTTTGCCACAAGCCACCTGGGAGACACACCAAACATGTGGAAGAAGGTGCTCTGGTCAGATGAAACCAAAATTGAACTTTTTGGCAACAATGCAAAACGTTTGGCGTAAAAGCAACACAGCTGAACACACCATCCCCACTGTCAAACATGGTGGTGGCAGCATCATGGTTTGGGCCTGCTTTTCTTCAGCAGGGACAGGGAAGATGGTTAAAATTGATGGGAAGATGGATGGAGCCAAATACAGGACCATTCTGGAAGAAAACCTGATGGAGTCTGCAAAAGACCTGAGACTGGGACGGAGATTTGTCTTCCAACAAGACAATGATCCAAAACATAAAGCAAAATCTACAATGAAATGGTTCAAAAATAAACATATCCAGGTGTTAGAATGGCCAAGTCAAAGTCCAGACCTGAATCCAATCGAGAATCTGTGGAAAGAACTGAAAACTGCTGTTCACAAATGCTCTCCATCCAACCTCACTGAGCTCGAGCTGTTTTGCAAGGAGGAATGGGAAAACATTTCAGTGTCTCGATGTGCAAAACTGATAGAGACATACCCCAAGCGACTTACAGCTGTAATCGCAGCAAAAGGTGGCGCTACACAGTATTAACTTAAGGGGGCTGAATAATTTTGCACGCCCAATTTTTCAGTTTTTGATTTGTTAAAAAAGTTTGAAATATCCAATAAATGTCGTTCCACTTCATGATTGTGTCCCACTTGTTGTTGATTCTTCACGAAAAAAATACAGTTTTATATCTTTATGTTTGAAGCCTGAAATGTGGCAAAAGGTCGAAAAGTTCAAGGGGGCCGAATACTTTCGCAAGGCACTGTATGTGGCTAGCTGGTCTAGTCTTTTGAAGTGGCAGAGAGATGCCCAATATAGAATCAGACTGTGTGAAGGTTGGGGCAGAGGGGGACTTGAATGATTAATACCATCTATTATAATGTTGAAATTGTGTTATAAGTAATGTTCTCTAAAACCATTTCTCACTAACCATTTCTCAGTTAAAGTAAGAGATTTTCCCTCCAGTAAATGGGGGTACTTCTTAACAGATTTCTATTTGTGATTGATTTATCTATTTGATGATGTAACTCTGATCAGGAGTGGAGAAATAAAAACACTTAGAATTTTGCAAAGAGGCCTCAACCTCCCCAGTTAGGTAACTGGTTCTCTGCTTAAAAAGTGGTTTGTCTTTTGTATTTTTTAGGACAGAGGTACGGCACATTTGAAGCAGCTTTGTCTTGAGATACAGCACTGCATGTTAATGTTGTGGGATTACAAAACTGTACAGTCGGTTAAAGGGAATCACTGTTGGATTAATAATATCCTCTTAAGGATACGCCCCTTTTTTTCAACTTTAGCCTAAAATGACATACCTAAATCTAACTGCCTGTAGCTCAGGCCCTTAAGTAAGGATATGCATATTCTTGATACCATTTTAAAGAAAACACTTTGAAAGTTGTAGAAATGTGAAAGGAATGTAGGAGAATATAACAAAATAGATCTGGTAATAGATAATACAAAGAAAAAATCAACCGTTCTTTTGTATTGTTTTTGTACCATCATCTTTGAAATGCAAGAGAATAATTTTAATATATTATTCCAGCCCATGTGCAATTTAGATTTTGTCCACTAGATGGCAGCAGTGTATGTGCAAAGTTTTAGACTGATCCAATGAAACATTGTATTTCTGTTAAAAATGTTGTATCAAGACTGCCCAAATGTGCCTAATATGTTTATTAATAACTTTATGTTAAAAATGATGCACTCTCCTCAAACAATAGCATGGTATTCTTTCACTGTTATAGCTACTGTAAATTGGACAGTGCCAACATCTTTAGGATAGGCTAACAGCTCTCTGTATGCCAATAAACCATCCAGCAAACATGACTGCCCCGTGTGGGTATTCGGTGGGCAATGTGGGCACAGGTTAGCCCACACCAAGACAACAACAGTCCGACATAGGCTAGACCACACCAATCCAACATCAACCAAACACAGGCTAGCCTAGCATGAGCTAGCCCACAAAAGCCCAAGACTGGCTAGCCTACACTAGTCCAACACAGGCTATCCCACATCAAGCCAACAACAGCCCAACACAGGCTTGCCCACACAAGCCCAATACGTGGGGTGGAAGGTCACAAAGCTCAAATAATTAAATCACATAAAATGAGAGAGCAGTGAAGAGCTGGCAAAATTAAACATCCCGAAAAGGAGAAATAATATAGTGCTTGAATATTCGTTAAACCTCTGAATGTTAGCTGAAGTGGTCCGCTTGTCCACTCCTCAGAGAAAGCAGAATGTGAACAAAAGGATATTTTTCATTAGGGAGAAAGTCTCTTCATTATCACAAAGGACCCTGGCTCTTTGTTTTCCCTTGTTCCCCTGCTTCCTCCTCAGCTCTGCACTCTTCTGCCTAATTAAGCTCGTTGCTGATGAAATGGCCTATCTGGGAGTGCTGATTAAGCCATCATAGAGGTGCTGCCTCGCCTCAGTGTCTGGGGAACGACGTGCTTCATTAACACGATTGGACCAGATGGTTGGGACTGCATGGGCAGGTCCAGTCCGGGTGCTGGGCAGGTCAGGTGCTTAGAGGTGATTGTCTGCTGCCTAGACCACACAGAAACACAACGTTTTACCTCAAACTAGTTAAAGATGTGACTTGTTTTTTACTCCTATTCTGATAATGTTTCCTGTCATCCTTTACCTTCTACTGTGCTCTTTAAGGGGCATAGATCAAAACCTGCAAACCAAATGCAAACCACGGAGCTAATTTAAAACCCTGAGGCAACTTTCACATATTCCTCTGAGAGAAGAAACCCATCAAACATCCAAGGAATCTCATTATGAATGTCAGTCATTCAACTAGATAACGCAGCAACCGACTACCATCTGGCCATAATGTCACCAGTTCATCATCGATACTAACTTCAGAACACTCCTCCAAGTATCAAAGAAACACATGAATGAATCTGAAGTGGTAAACATCTGGTTACTCCAACCTCGGCCCCCGCAGCTACTCGCCCAAGCCTCCCCAGCTTCTCCTTTACCCAAATCCAGATAGCAGATCTTCTGAAAGAGCTGCAAAACCTGGACCCGTACAAATCAGCTGGGCTTGACAATCTGGACCCTCTATTTTTGAAACTATCCGCTGCCATTGTCGCAACCCCTATTACCAGCCTGTTCAACCTCTCTTTCATATCGTCTGAGATCCCCAAGGATTGGAAAGCTGCCGCAGTCATCCCCCTCTTCAAAGGGGGAGACACCCTGGACCCAAACTGTTACAGACCTATATCCATCCTGCCCTGCCTATCTAAGGTCTTCGAAAGCCAAGTCAACAAACAGATCATTGACCATCTCGAATCCCACCGTACCTTCTCCGCTGTGCAATCTGGTTTCCGAGCCGGTCACGGGTGTACCTCAGCCACGCTCAAGGTACTAAACGATATCATTAACGCCATCGATAAAAGACAGTACTGTGCAGCCGTCTTTATCGACCTGGCCAAGGCTTTCGACTCTGTCAATCACCATATTCTTATCGGCAGACTCAGTAGCCTCGGTTTTTCTAATGACTGCCTTGCCTGGTTCACCAACTACTTTGCAGACAGAGTTCAGTGTGTCAAATCGGAGGGCATGTTGTCCAGTCCTCTGGCAGTCTCTATGGGGGTGCCACATGGTTCAATTCTCAGGCCAACTCTTTTCTCTGTATATATCAATGATGTTGCTCTTGCTGCGGGCGATTCCCTGATGCACCTCTACGCAGACGACACCATTCTGTATACTTCTGGCCCTTCCTTGGACACTGTGATATCTAACCTCCAAAAGAGCTTCAATGCCATACAACACTCCTTCCGTGGCCTCCAACTGCTCTTAAACGCTAGTAAAACCAAATGCATGCTTTTCAACCGTTCACTGCCTGCACCTGCACGCCCGACTAGCATCACCACCCTGGATGGTTCCGACCTAGAATATGTGGACATCTATAAGTACCTAGGTGTCTGGCTAGACTGTAAACTCTCCTTCCAGACTCATATCAAACATCTCCAATCTAAAATCAAATCTAGTCGGCTTTCTATTCCGCAACAAAGCCTCCTTCACTCACGCCGCCAAACTTACCCTAGTAAAACTGACTATCCTACCGATCCTCGACTTTGACGATGTCATGTACAAAATAGCTTCCAATACTCTACTCAGCAAACTGGATGCAGTTTATCACAGTGCCATCCGTTTTGTTACTAAAGCACCTTATACCACCCACCACTGCGACCTGTATGCTCTAGTCGGCTGGCCCTCGCTACATATTCGTCACCAGACCCACTGGCTCCAGGTCATCTACAAGTCCATGCTAGGTAAAGCTCCGCCTTATCTCAGTTCACTGGTCACGATGGCAACACCCACCCGTAGCAAGCGCTCCAGCAGGTGTATCTCACTGATCATCCCTAAAGCCAGCACCTCATTTGGCCGCCTTTCCTTCCAGCTCACTGCTGCCTCTGACTGGAACGAATTGCAAAAATCGCTGAAGTTGGAGACTTTTATCTCCCTCACCAACTTCAAACATCTGCTATCTGAGCAGCTAACCGATCGCTGCAGCTGTACATAGTCCATCGGTAAATAGCCCACCCAATTTACCTACCTCATCCCCATACTGTTTTTATTTATTTACTTTTCTGCTCTTTGCACACTAGTATCTCTACATGCACATGACCATCTGATCATATCACTCCAGTGTTAATCTGCAAAATTTTAATTATTCGCCTACCTCCTCATGACTTTTGCACACAATGTATATGTATATACTCTTTTTTTCTTTTTTCCTACTGTGTTATTGACTTGTTTATTGTTTACTCCATGTGTAACTCTGTGTTGTCTGTTCACACTGCTATGCTTTATCTGGCCAGGTCGCAGTTGTAAATGAGAACTTGTTCTCAACTAGCCTACCTGGTTACATAAAGGTGAAAAAATAAAAATAAATGACAGGATCATGTCCTGTTAACGACCAGCTATCCTCAGTATCATCCTATCACAATGAAATGTGAGTGCTCCTGCAACGAGGTGGTAGTCCTATTCAAGTGGTTGTGTTCGAGTAGTTGGCCAGGGTCAACAACCTGGTCTCTCAGCCAACAACCATTACAGTTGAAAAAAACAGTGAATCTGTGAAAGGATCTGTGAAAGGAGTCCCCAACAGGGTCAGCCTGAAATGCTCTTAGTACCTCCCTAAATGTTTTAGGCCCCCCATGTGGGTAAGTGAATGAGAGTTAAGTGGGTAGGTGATGAATGTTGCCTTTATGGTGCGGTTAGACTGTTTATGAGAGATATTAAAGTGAGCTGCACTTATAACAGTTAAGAACACTCAGTGTCATCCATCAATGTGTATTGAACACTTTATGGAGTCCGGACACTTTTAATATACTGTACTTCCTCTTTGCGACAATGAATCTTCAATGCCTCAACTTTAGAGAGCACCACTCTTCCCACTTCCTTAATTGTTTTATTGCTTCTTTCATTTATTTGCAGATTTATGGTGTACAGTATTGATGTCCTACATTGTAATAGTTAAGGCATGTTGAGGAATGCTTCCTTTCAATGCTGCCTCACTACATGTGAATTTGAAAAAATAATTTATTAGGTTTATTAGGTGTGTACATGTGTTTAGCAGATGTTATCGCAGGTGCAGCGAAATGCTTGTGTTTCTAGCTCCAACAGTGCAGTAATACCTAGCAATAAAAAATACAACCATTTACACATTATCCAGAAAAATTAAGAAATTGAAAAATACAGTGCCTTGCGAAAGTATTCGGCCCCCTTGAACATTGCGACCTTTTGCCACATTTCAGGCTTCAAACATAAAGAAATAAAACTGTATTTTTTTGTGAAGAATCAACAACAAGTGGGACACAATCATGAAGTGGAACGGCATTTATTGGATATTTCAAACTTTTTTAACAAATCAAAAACTGAAAAATTGGGCGTGCAAAATTATTCAGCCCCCTTAAGTTAATACTTTGTGGCGCCTCCTTTTGCTGCGATTACAGCTGTAAGTCGCTTGGGGTATGTCTCTATCAGTTTTGCACATCGAGAGACTGACATTTTTTCCCATTCCTCCTTGCAAAACAGCTCGAGCTCAGTGAGGTTGGATGGAGAGCATTTGTGAACAGCAGTTTTCAGTTCTTTCCACAGATTCTCGATTGGATTCAGGTCTGGACTTTGACTTGGCCATTCTAACACCTGGATATGTTTATTTTTGAACCATTCCATTGTAGATTTTGCTTTATGTTTCGGATCATTGTCTTGTTGGAAGACAAATCTCCGTCCCAGTCTCAGGTCTTTTGCAGACTCCATCAGGTTTTCTTCCAGAATGGTCCTGTATTTGGCTCCATCCATCTTCCCATCAATTTTAACCATCTTCCCTGTCCCTGCTGAAGAAAAGCAGGCCCAAACCATGATGCTGCCACCACCATGTTTGACAGTGGGAATGGTGTGTTCAGGGTGATGAGCTGTGTTGCTTTTACGCCAAACATAACGTTTTGCATTGTTGCCAAAAAGTTCCATTTTGGTTTCATCTGACCAGAGCACCTTCTTCCACATGTTTGGTGTGTCTCCCAGGTGGCTTGTGGCAAACTTTAAACAACACTTTTTATGGATATCTTTAAGAAATGGCTTTCTTCTTGCCACTCTTCCATAAAGGCCAGATTTGTGCAATATACGACTGATTGTTGTCCTATGGACAGAGTCTCCCACCTCAGCTGTAGATCTCTGCAGTTCATCCAGAGTGATCATGGGCCTCTTGGCTGCATCACTGATCAGTCTTCTCCTTGTATGAGCTGAAAGTTTAGAGGGACGGCCAGGTCTTGGTAGATTTGCAGTGGTCTGATACTCCTTCCATTTCAATATTATCGCTTGCACAGTGCTCCTTGGGATGTTTAAAGCTTGGGAAATCTTTTTGTATCCAAATCCGGCTTTAAACTTCTTCACAACAGTATCTCGGACCTGCCTGGTGTGTTCCTTGTTCTTCATGATGCTCTCTGCGCTTTTAACGGACCTCTGAGACTATCACAGTGCAGGTGCATTTATACGGAGACTTGATTACACCCAGGTGGATTGTATTTATCATCATTAGTCATTTAGGTCAACATTGGATCATTCAGAGATCCTCACTGAACTTCTGGAGAGAGTTTGCTGCACTGAAAGTAAAGGGGCTGAATAATTTTGCACGCCCAATTTTTCAGTTTTTGTTTTGTTAAAAAAGTTTGAAATATCCAATAAATGTCGTTCCACTTCATGATTGTGTCCCACTTGTTGTTGATTCTTCACAAAAAAATACAGTTTTATATCTTTATGTTTGAAGCCTGAAATGTGACAAAAGGTCGCAAAGTTCAAGGGGGCCGAATACTTTTGCAAGGCACTGTATCAGAAAGAGCAATGTCAGTGACCAGAATATAAATATATGTACATATAATGGTACATATAAGAAAGTATGGACAGTGTATGAAAAGAAAAGGTGTGTACAGCAGTAGTTATATAGGATGAGCCTTGACTAGAATACAGTACAGTATATATAGTTGAAGTTGGAAGTTTACATACACTTAGGTTTGAGTCATTAAAACTTGTTTTTCAACCCCTCCACAAATTTCTTGTTAACAAACTATAGTTTTGGCAAGTCAGTTAGGACATCTACTTTGTGCATGACAAGTAATATTTCAAACAATTGTTTACAGACAGATTATTTCACTTATAATTCACTGTATCACAATTCCAGTGGGTCAGAAGTTTACATACACTAAGTTGACTGTGCCTCTAAACAGCTAGGAAAATTCCAGAAAATGATGTCATGGCTTTAGAAGCTTCTGATAGGCTAATTGACATAATTTGAGTCAATTGGAGGTGTACCTGTGGATTTATTTCAAGGCCTACCTTCAAACTCAGTGCCTCTTTGCTTGACATCATGGGAAAATCAAAAGAAATCAGCCAAGACCTCAGAAATAAACTGTAGACCTCCACAAGTCTGGTTCATCCTTGGGAGCAATTTCCAAACGTCTGAAGGTACCACGTACATCTGTACAAACAATAGTATGCAAGTATAAACACCATGGGACCACGCAGCCGTCATACCGCTCCGGAAGGAGAAGCGTTCTGTCTCCTAGAGATGAAAATACTTTAGTGCGAAAAGTGCAAATCAATCCAAGAACAACAGCAAAGTACTTTGTGAAGATGCTGGAGGAAACGGGTACAAAAGTATCTATATCCACAGTAAAATGAGTCCTATATCAACATAACCTGATGGCCGCTCAGCAAGGAAGAAGCCACTGCTCCAAAACCGCCATAAGAAAGCCAGACTACGGTTTGCAACTGCACATGGGGACAAAGATCATACTTTTTGGAGAAATGTCCTCTGGTATGATGAAACAAAAATAGAACTGTTAGGCCATGATGACCATCGTTATGTTTGGAGGAAAAAGGGGGAGGCTTGCAAGCCGAAGAACACCATCCCAACCGTGAAGCACAGGGGTGTCAGCATCATGTTGTGGGGGTGCTTTGCTACAGGAGGGACTGGTGCACTTCACAAAATAGATGGCATCATGAGGTAGGAAAACTATATGGATATATTGAAGCAACATCTCAAGATGTTGCTTCAATATGGGTCTTCCAAATGGACATTGACCCCAAGCATACTTCCAAAGTATGGAAACATGGCTTAAGGACAACAAAGTCAAGGTATTGGAGTGGCCATCACAAAGCCCTGACCTCAATCCTATAGAAAATTTGTAGAGCAGAACTGAACAAGCATGTGCGAGCAAGGAGGCCTACAAACCTGACTCATTTACACCAGCTCTGTCCGGAGGAATGGGCCAAAATTCACCCAACTTATTGTGGGAAACTTGTGGAAGGTTAAACAATGTAAAAGCAATGCTACCAAATACTAATTGAGTGTATGTAAACTTCTGACCCACTGAGAATGTGATAAAATAAATAAAAGCTGAAATAAATCATTCTTAAAATAAAGTGGTGATCCTAACTGACCTAAGACGGGGCATTTTTACTAGGATTAAATGTCAGGAATGGTGAAAAACTGAGTTTAAATGTATTTGGCTAAGGTGTATGTAAACTTCCGACTTCAACAGTACATATGAAGTGGGTAAAACTGTATGTAAACATTATTAAAGTGACCAGTGTTTAATGACTATGTACATAGGGCAGCAGTCTCTAAGGTAGAGTACTTGTTGGTAGCTGGCTAGAACAGTTACTAAGGCTAGTGGTGACTGTTTAACAGTCTGATGGCCTGGAGGTAGAAGCTGTTTCCTATTCTCTTGGTCCCAGCTTTGATGCAACTGTACTTTTTCCACCTTCTAGATGGTGGAGGAGTGAATAGACCGTGTCTCGGGTGGCTGAGGTCCTTGATGATCTTATTGGCCTTCTTGTGACACCGGGTGCTGTAGATGTCCTGGAAGGCAGGCAGTGTAATGGAACTAAGTCGCTGGTTTATGGACCATTAGTCCGAGAAACTCAATCTTCTGCAATACATTGAAATGTAATTGTGTTTAATCACAGATCATGTGCTCTCTCTCCCTATCTCCCTCCCTCCCCTCAGGAGACTGAAAAGATTTGGCATGGATCCTCAGATCCTCAAAAAGCCATTCAGCTACACCATCGAGAGCATCCTGACTGGCTGCATCACTGCCTGGTATGGCAACTGCTCGGCCTATGACCGCAAGGCACTACAGGGGGTAGTGCGTACGGCCCAGTACATCACTGGAGCCAAGCTTCCTGCCATTAAGGACCTCTATGCCAGGCGGTGTCAGAGGAAGGCCCAAAAATGTGTCAAAGACTAGTCACAGACTGTTCTCTCTGCTATCGCACAGCAAGCGGTACCGGAGCACCAAGTCTAGGTCCAAAAGGCTTCTTAACAGCTTCTACCCCCAAGCCATAAGACTCCTGAACATCTAATCAAATGGCCACCCAGACTATTTGCATTGTCCACCCCCTCTTTTACATGGCTCCTACTCTCTGTTATTATCTATGCATAGTCACTTTAACTCTACCTACATGCACATATTACCTCAATTACCTCGACTAACCTGTGCCCCAGCACATTGACTCTGTACTGGTACCGCCTGTATATAGCCTCACTACTGTTATTTTACTGCTGCTCTTTAACAATTTGTTATTTGTTATTTTTTTACTTATCTATTTATTACTTAACTTATTTTTCTTAACTGTTGGTTAGGGGCATTGTTGGTTGTAAGTAAGCATTTCACTGTAAGGTCTGTTGTATTCGGCACATGTGACAAATAACGTTTGATTTGATCTTCTCATCAACAGTGCTACTCTACTGTAGGGAGGAGAAGGTGTTAGTTGGCTGCTCATGCCATTTCTGTCCCTTCATCTCCCATTTTCTCTGACCCGCTCTCTTTCTTTCTCTCTGCTACCTTTTTGACTTTCCACTCTCTCCTCGTTTCTCAATTTGTTCTCCCTCTTTCTTTATCATACATTTCTCATAGCATGACAGGAAAGAGTATGCTTCATCATCTATGCACTTTCTTCCCACCCGCTCTTTCTCTTTCGTTGGAGATAGCTGGGTCTGACTATGTAGCCGTCCTCCACTCCTGCTGTCTGTTCTATTAGTGCTGAGGGAGACACAGAAACCCCTGTGAGCCAGGAGGGTTAAGCTATGTCAAAGAGACTCCCAGACACAACTGGACACAACACAGAACACAGAATAGACTGACAGGCCATGTGAGTCGTACAAAACACACTGCAGCTGACCGTGCTGAAGTCTGGTTCACCTCGCTACTTTTCTATTCTTCCAATCATCCCCTGCTCCCTAGGCATCCCCTTCAGTATGTGTCACCCCAAGAACAATTCCCTTCCTCTCATTTTTCAAAGTCATCCCTCCCTCCTGTACATCCATCACTGTCCGCTCCTCTTCCTCTGAATAGATGCAATCTCTTTTTGCCCATCGTCAATCTGTTCGATTGTTCTTCAGTTCACTGCAACTCTGTCCCTCCTCTGTCCCCCCTTCATTCCAGAGCCTTATATCAACACGCCCCTCCTCTTTCTATCACTCCATCTCTCTGCATCCATACGGTTCTTCTCTCCTTCCCTCTCTTACTCTCTTTCTAAATTTACCAGCAGCATTGATTGACTGTGTGTGCAAGCAAGTGTTTTTTTTGCGTGACAAAGTGTGTGTGTGTGTGTATGCTTCAGTGCATTTGTGCGTGTGTGTGCATGAGTTTTATTAGAGTACTGTGGCTAAGGCTGGTCCTATGAACATTGCTCTCTACCTGTATCAGCATTAAGCAGGCAGACCTGTGTCGGCCCCATGCTGAATGATGGTTAATAGGAATGACCCGCGCCCAAGGAGGAGAGAGGAATAAAGAAGGAGAGAGAAAGTCAGTGAGATGATGTGCAGGTGTTTTCCCCATTCCAAACCTTTTAGGCTGTCTTGGACAAAGCCATTTTTTGCAGAGTGACACTAAGTTTGGTATGAATGGTCATTTATAACCATAGTTGTACACTATACTGTTCAGGCTAGGGGAAGGTAATCTAATGATGAAAACACAATTGTGTTGTTTTCTAATAAATTCCTCTCCACACAGAGATACATCAATAGTGAGAAATAGACTAAGAGGACAGACCTCAGTGATTTACTGACAGATTACAGAATACAGATGGCTTGCAAATGTTACCTATTAATTCACATACATAAATAATGAAGTCGGATAATACAAGTGTTTTAATGAATATCAGGGACTATTCACCATGAGGGATTCTTACTAGTCACAGTGATTAATGACTCTACCTCTGGGCAGCCATAAAACTTCCTGACACATTTTATCATGGCCAGGGGTCTAATTTTATTTTACTTTGCATTATTGTTGAGATCACTTCCCATAATTTGATAAGCACACACACCTTTCTAAGGGAAAACATTTTCCCTTGGCGTTTTCCCTATTTTGCTGCATTACAACCTGTAATTTAAATAGATTTTTATTTGGAAATACACAAAATTGTCCAAATTGGTGAAGTGAAATGAAAAAAATAACTTGTTTCAAAAAATTATAAAAAATACAAAATGGAAAAGTGGTGCGTGCATATGTATTCACCCCCTTTGCTATGAAGTCCCTAAATACGATCTGGTGCAACCAATTACCTTCAGAAGTCACATAATTAGTTAAATAAAGTCTAACTGTATGTAATCTAAGTGTCACATAATCTGTCACATGATCTCAGTATATATACACCTGTTCTGTAAGGCCCCAGAGTCTGCAACACCACAAAGCAAGGGGCACCACCAAGCAAGCGACACCATGAAGACCAAGGAACTCTCCAAACAGGTCAGGGACAAAGTTGTGGAGAAGTACAGATCAGGGTTGGGTTAAAAATAATATCCGAAACTTTGAATATCCCACAGAGCACCATTAAATCCATTATTAAAAAATTGAAATAATATGGCACCACAACAAACCTGCCAAGAGAGGGCCGCCCACCAAAACTCAGGCAAGGAGGGCATTAATCAGAGAGGCAACAAAAATATATCCCTGAAGGAGCTGCAAAGCTCCACAGCTGAGATTGGAGTATCTGTCCATAGGACCACTTTAAGAGTGGCCAGAAAAAAGCAATTTCTTCAAGAAAAAAATAAGCAAACACGTTTGGTGTTCGCCAAAAGGCATGTGGGAGACTCTCCAAATATATGGAAGGAGGTACTCGGGGTGATGAGAGCTTTTTGGCCATCAAGGAAAACACTATGTCTGGCGCAAACCCAACACCTCTCATCACCCCGAGAACCATATCCCCACAGTGAAGGATGGTGGTGGCAGCATCATGCTGTGGGGACGTTTTTCATAGGCAGGGACTGGGAAACTGGTCAGAATTGAAGGAATTAGGGTTTTTCTGTTCTTTTATTTTATTTTAATTTTTAATCCCCAAAAAAAATTCTCCCCAATTTCGTGATATCCAATTGTTTAGTAGCTACTACTTGTCTCATCGCTAGAACTCCCGTACGGGCTCGGGAGAGACGAAGGTTGAAAGTCATTTGTCCCCCGATACACAACCCAACCAAGCCGCACTGCTTCTTAACACAGTGCGCATCCAACCCAGAAGCCAGCCGCACCCCACGGACCTCCCAGTCGTGGCCGTTTACGACAGAGCCTGGGCGCGAACCCAGAGTCTCTGGTGGCACAGCTCGCCGTGCAGTACAGCACCCTTAACCACTGCGCCACCCGGGAGGCCTCAGGGAAGTTCTTGAGGGAAACCTGTTTCAGTCTTCCAGAGACGTGAAACTGGGACGGAGGTTTTACCTTCCAGCAGGAGAATGACCCAAAGCATAGTGCTAAAGCAACACTTGAGTGGTTTAAGGGGAAACGTTTAAATGTCTTGGAATGGCCTAGTCAAAGCCCAAACCTCAATCAAATTGAAAATCTGTGGTATGACTTAAAGATTGCTGTACACCAACGGAACCCATCCAACTCGAAGGCGCTGGAGCAGTTTTTCCTTGAAGAATGGCAAAAATCCCAGTAGCTAGATGTGCCAAGCTTATAGAGACATACCCCAAGAGACTTGCAGCTGTAATTGTTGCAAAAGGTGGCTCTACAAGGTATTGGCTTTGGGGGGGGGGTGAATAGTTATGCATGCTCAAGTTCTTATTTCTTGTTGTTTCTTCAAGTGGTAGGCATGTTGTGTAAATCAAATGATACAAAATCTCCAAAATCTATTTTAATTCTAGGTTGTAAGTAAACAAAATAGTAAAAATGCCAAGGGGGGTGAATACTTTCACAAGTCACTGTACTGTATACATTGTAGCCATTACATCCATGTGAAGGAAGGACACGTTGGTGAGTAGAAAGACAGCCTTATGACCAAAGGGCAGAGCAAACCTCACACTTTTAAATATCCATTATTGCTTTTCCCACAGACCCTTCCTGCTGGATTGGTTCCTGGAATATTAGGCTGCTTTCTTCTCACACTCAGATCATGCAAAAATACTACTTGAAGCAGTGCCCAGCCTATAGCAAGAGTGCGCATAGAGAACTTAAAGTGTGAGTAAATGTTGTTTCGGCATCAAATACACAGCCAATTCTAAAGGAACATTCATGACAAGACATAACATATATTTCTCTGTCCTGTTGACAAAAAAAACACACTGTTTCCCCCTGTGCCAACCAGACAGCCAAGCAGCCAGCCAGGCAGCCAGAGCTGCACATATGGGCCTGCTCAGCAGTCGGCAGTAGCTGGTAACAGAAACACAAAGCTGTCAGAGCCCCGTTGTCCTTTTCCGTCTCCCCCAGAAATAGAGTTTATTACAGCCCGGGGCGAAGGTTCTCAGTTGGGCCTTCAGCCCAATGGCCGCTGGCAGGAAATCTCTCCTTGGATATTAATAGTTGTGGTTAGTGGGCCATTTAATTGAGAGAGGTAGTGAGTGGTAGGTGAAAAGGATGATGGAGAGGCTCCTGCCAAGCCACAGTGGATATGTGGGATTGCTGTACTGCATAAATGCACTCAATTTACTGGTCTGTCACTAGACTTGGGCGGTATACAGTATATACCGTATACAGGGGTATTTGGAAATAGCCACGGGGTGATTTTTCAATAGCGTCAATACCGCTTAAATACGTTTGAAAATGCGTAGCTACTTTTTAAGTAAATACCTGAAGTAAACCTGAGCAATACTTTAGGAGATAAAGAAAATTGCATTCTTCATTTCACCTGTCACATAATTTTTCATTATGAAGCTTACCGGTAGTTCCCAGTCATGTGGTGTTTGTTTACAAGAGACCGGAGCCTTGTGAGTCACTCACTGTTGTTCAGCACGTGCCAGGTGATCGAATTAGAGTATGGAATGCACAACTAAATGTTTTCCAGCTAGATATCTTATAACTATTAAGTTAACTGTCTAAATATTGCTAAATGCGCTGCAGTTGTGCATTTGGTTTTCTAATTTAGGAGCGACAGGTAGCTAGCGGTTAGAGATGCGAGCCAGCAACCGAAGGGTTGCCAGTTTGTATACCAGGTCTGCCTGGAGAAATCTGTTGGGAAATGAGCTGGAAACTGGAGGGTTGCTTGTATCAAATCCTAGATGCATTGCCTGCAGTTGTGCCCTTGAGCAAGGCACTTAACCCCCCACAACAGCAGCTCCCATCACCTCTCCAAAAACATGTATATGTATGTGTGTCTTTTGGAGGGGTTGGGTTGAAAGCAGAAGTAACATTTTGGTTGGACCTTGTGTGCAATTGACCAATAAAGTGATCTTCATCTCTTAATCTAGCTAAGTGGCTAGCTTCTTCCAAAATCAAGCTTTTCTTGGTAACAGCAGAGAATAAACTCCTGGATCAAGAGCCTTGCTGTCTAATATTTGTTTGGTGCGTGCAACAAACTGTGAGTAGCATGTTTGAGTTACTTGTATAACGTTATGAGCTGGGATGTCAGTCCTGAAAAAAGTTTAGGTCAGAGACGGTATAAAATGTTCGCAATGTGCTCATTAGCATTTAGTTAGCATTATCTACGGGATTTTACATGTACATGGTAGCATTGCTAACCTTCGGATTACAGAGTGGCATTTTGCCCCTTGTGTTCAGTGCCGGTATTACTGAATTTACCGGTAAGGCACAAGGTCGCTATGAAGGTACAGTATGACAATCTGAATACGGCTCAAGCCTGTCCTTGGGCTTACCATAAAACAGCAATTTTTATCAGACAGCAACACACGTTTTCTGCTCTATCAGTGGTGCTGGTTACTTTTGATTGGGAAGAGGCAGAGTATCATATAAGGAAAACTCACACATCCTGTCTACAAATCGTTTAACTTTTTTTTTAAAGCTACAGTATGAGACAGGCCAATGAGCGCAGGCGTATGCAAATACAAAATTAATCCGCAATCAGTCCTCCTACATAGCAACTGTGTGTCATCTCCCCTGCAAGGCTACGTCAGTCCGTACTCCTTCTGCCACAGCGATTTTGACAGCCCTCTCTGTGCCAAGGAGGTGACCTCTGTCACTGTGCCAATAGGTGTACAACTTGTGAAATGTGCACTCCTCCCCTAGCACATCTCATTTCTCCCCTCTACTCTCTCCTCCCCCATCCCATCCCCACCCTGATCTCCTGGTCTCTCTCTCTCTCTAAAGGCACAAGGAGAAAAAGGCCATCCCACTGCAGAGAGGACATGCATGACCGCCCCACCTGTCGGACACCATGCCCAACAACGAGGTCACTGGCACCATGCAGCATCGCAACCGCATCATGAATATTCACGACCCTGGGAAAGGTGGTGTCAGCCGTTTTCCCTGCAGTAGTTTTCCACAGTGGTTTCCTGGAGCGATGCATGGAACTTCAATGACATTGCAGGCCTGAACATCAATGGCATTGCAACCCTGGGATTTCTCTCTAAATCAATCGCTCTTATTCATCTGAACTGATCTATACACATTTTGCAATGAGGTCTTAGAGGAGGTGGATTTAGAGCTTTCTGCTTTGATGACTGATGCAGAAAAATATAGGAAACTTGTCAAAATAAGGCGCGCGTGCGGTATAGTGGATGAGATCCACCAAGGCTGGGCAAAAGAAGACTGGCTTGATAAACTGACTGAGCAAGTTTGACAGTAAATAATCGAGGACTAGCACCACTCACCACATTCACCCCCATAGAGCAGATTCCTTTGCTCTTTGTGTTATTTCAGGGATTTCAGTGCGGTATTCTAACACAACACATTCCTGTGCCAGCTTCTGATGTCCTTAAGGAATTGCTCCATCTTGGATCTAGAGGGAGGTATTCATGATTGAAAAAACTAAAATGGAATAGCACTCACATACTGTGATTGATTGAGATAAACTGGGCATTTCATGCAAAGCAGCACTAAGCTTTTCTGACGTCCCTTGGCCATCTGCTACAAAGCACCGCCTTTCGGTACAAAAAGGGCATCCTTTGAATATAGGCACAGCCAATGCATTCACCTTCTTTCATAACTTACAGTCACACTTTGCTGTGATTTTTCCTCTACTCTGATGCATTGTGAGCAGATCATTGTTCCTCCTGCATCATTTCAGAATTGTTTCATTAAATTAGCATTACTTCTTCACAATTAGGTTGGATATTAAACTGTAGATTAATTGTGGTACCGTATTCCTACGAGGTCTGCAGAACGCTCTCATAAACCACGGAATAGAGCCACGCTCTGTTATGCGGAAACATTGTGATGAAATGTACTTTTCCACTCAAGTGGCAAATGTTCCATCACACTATAACCATGGACCTGAATGTAAAAAATAAGGTGCTTTAAATGTTGATTGAAAATGTTCTCTGTTACCCCTGAAAATAACCTATTTGATCATACATTAGAAAACAGGGCCCACACTATGATTGACGTTGAATAAAACTGCATAGACTACAACTAGAAGCTCTGTCCATGGTCCTGAATGTAGACTACAACTAGGAACACTATCCATGGTCCTGAATCTCTTCCTTCAAGTTTCAACTTTATTGTCCCACACAGTGGTTTTGCAGCAAAGGAGCACAAAGAACAAGATTGAACATATAAAATACACATGGATCACAATGACACAGAGTTAATGACACATACCTTCTACAGTACATATGCATTGCTGGCTGTTTGGGCTTTTAGGCTGGGTTTCTGTATCAGCACTTTGTGACATCTGTTGATTTAAAAAGGGTTTTATAAATATATTTCATTGATTGAGTTATAGTGAATACAATGAGCATAGGGCTAACAGCCATCAGTACTAATATATACAGTAGGCCTACTAGTGATCGACATTAGCAGCAGCACAAAAGTATAGCAAAGTTGTTTAATAAGCTCTCTGCATTCTTAGATTATCTCGTCAACAACATATCATCAGTGTGCTGACAAAACTAAAATGACCATCATCATCAACATATTACCATCATAATCCGCAACATCATCATCATCCCTTCTTCTCTTCCCTGTAATCAAAAGGGCAATGGCCATAGGGGTGAAGGAGTGTTTGTACCTGTTAGTCTTAACAGTGGGGAATCGAAACAGGGAGCCAAAGGATAGGACCTGAAACCCATGGTGTAGGGGGTGGGTACAGTCAGACAGGATGGATTCTGCCTTCCTCACCACTTGTCTGTTGTACAGGTCAGACAGACTACTCCTGTGATCTTACTGACCACATCACTATTCTAGCTAGTGCATTGTTTGCTTTTACACCAAGGTTGCCGTACCAGCAAATCAAAGACAATGTTAAGACAGACTCTACGTTCAACTTATAAAAGAGAGTAATCAAGGTCCTGTCTACCTGGAACTTTTCCAGTTTCCTGAGACAAAAAAAAGTGTTGCTGGCCCTTCTTCCACAACATGTCACTGTTACACTCACATTTCAATGTATTCTCAATCATTGTGCCAAGATACTTGTAGTTGTCTACCAGGTCTACCACCTGGCCCTTGATGATAGTGTTCTGAGGGGTAGGGGGTTGATGCCTGAAATGAACAGACATCTTTGGGTTTTGTCACATACAGTTGTAAGAATGCACGGTTACACCAAAGTGGCTCAATCATTACCTGATTCATGGGTGCAATTATTCGGTTGGACTGTCTCCTTGACTGGCTGAATTAGCTCTGACTGAGGGATAGCTCTAAATTCTACTGCATTGAGACCCTTCCTATTGTCGGACCAAGTATGGACATCCATAAAGACTACTGAGATTGCGCCTGACACTCTATAGTAGGTAGCATATACACTGGATATAAACAAACAGAGAGAGAGCTTAGTCCTAGAATGCCCTGCAAATGGTCAAGGAGAGAATTTTAAAAAACATTGAAATTCATTCATTCACCGGTCATTTCTCAAAGTGTGAAAAATGAATTGCTCTGGATGTAGGCCTAGTGGTGGGGGAGACATAGAGTGGGAGAGTGAGGGTGGCTGGGAGCTGAGGTGGGCTACCCATCACAGAGCAGCTAACTCTGGTTCTATTCATGGGCAGGCTCCATCTGTCCCATGGGATGCAGTCTCCTCCATAAAAGAAGGGTCATATCTGCTGCCTGCCTCCACAGATTTAGGGTCCACCAGCCTTAACCCTCATCCAGAGCATCTGGTGATGGCACACACTCACACACTGGCACAACCACACGCACGCACAAATGCACACAACCACGCACACACAGAGTGGAGTGGATCCACTGTATTCAATCATGCTCACACTAAACTGATGCACTTGAGTGACCCTGCACGAAAAGGACATTATGTTCGCCCCTTACACAGTCAATTTCAAGAACAAGACCATGACCTTATGCAAGGAAAGTGTGCTGCTGGCTCGCTTGGTTCTTATGTTGTATTCCCAAGCATGTGATTTAATTTCTGCCATCAATGACATCCAGGGGTGAAAGTAGATATATATTTTCTTACCCGTATGAGACACCCAAGTGTTTTTTTTTATAGCCTAGGTGTAATCATAGAATTCCATATAGAGTCCCCATTCATTTAATAGCTGATGTCTGTGGGCCTAGTATCCTGGGCCTAATAAAGATTTGTCATATCATTTTAACATGCAATGCCTTTTAACATAGGCGGTGTGTGGGTTTCATGTTCAGGAAGCACATTTTCACCATAAAAATGCACCTTTTAAACAAAGCATTTCACGCATCCTGGCATTTCACGCATCCTGGCATTTGCAGACGTATGTAAGATAGCCTATTATTCCTAATGTGATGATTAGTTAGACATCATTTAGGCTAATAATATAACTCAATCATCGTTCGCAAAGAAAGACTGTTCAATGCAGCGCATAGTGGCATAGGGAAGGCCTAGGCTATAGGCTTATCAGATACATTTCTTGTTGGCCTTTTATAAACACATTTCATGCAATTCTACTACACTTTATTTGAATGGAGACATTAGCAGAATCTTTTTTTAATGCTAAAAAATACTACTCAGCTGACACTGACAAACAGATCAATAAATACATTGTTGTCTGATCCATATAATCGACCTACGAAAAGTGGAAAAACAAATACAATATGATGTCCATCTAACCTGGAGGAGGACATTACTGTCCAAAAACAAACAGAAGTGGCACTGACTCAATGATAAAGACAGTGACTATGCCCACTCACTGGGGATATGGCCGATGTTCTCTGCTGGTGCCAATAAGATATTTGGCTACAGTTTGCTCAATTAAGTTGAGAATTTTGATAACTGAAAGACAGACTGGAGTCTTTTCATTGTCATCTCTACAGCAATAGCCATTAGCTTTCCAAACAGTTTTTCCGCAATTGTATTTTTAAATATTGAGATATGCCTGGCTGGTTCTCTTTACACTGACAGTCACAACTCAACAACCATCTATTTGGTATTTCCCGTATGATCTGCCCAAATTGCGGGCCCTTCCGACTGTAGGCTATGTGATTTAAAACCATCCACAGTCTCTTTTAAAATAAGCTAATGGTCCTCTTTGGCCAAATTATACTTTCTGGTGTAGTAGCCCATTTTTTATGATTTAATTATAGACAGGAGTAAGTTCATTAGACTACATAATTTTGGCAATTTAATTCAATTTACTTTAGGGAAGCTTAGTTTCCCCTATACAATACTCAGTTACACCAGCTCTGTCAGGAGGAATGGGCCAAAATTCACCCAAAGTATTGTGGGAAGCTTGTGGAAGGCTACCCAAAACATTTGACCCAATTTAAACAATTTAAAGGCAATGCTACCAAATACTAATTGAGTGTATGTAAACTTCTGAACCAGTGGGAATGTGATGAAAGAAATAAAAGCTTAAATATATAATTCTCTCTACTATCATTCTGACATTATACATTCTTAAAATAAAGTGGTGCTCCTAACAGACCTAAGACAGGGAATCTTTACTAGGATAAAATGTCAGGAATTGTGAAAAACTGAGTTTAAATGTATTTGGCTAAGGTGTATGTCAACTTCCGACTTCAACTGTATGTATATGAAAACCATTATCAAAACAGTTTTTCTTCATTCACATTTCACACAAAACCCAAGGTATGAATACTGTCGTGTGCATGTTTTGTTAATCATCTGTATAATTACAATTGTTTGGATTCGCAGACTTCACCCTCCCTACACCTCTGATGAATATAACAGGAAACCTGTTCGTTCACCAAGCACTGCAAAATCATCCTGGCTATCGAACCCAAAAGGTTCTTCCAGGATCCATTAAGAACGGTTATTTGAAGAACTTATAGGCCCCACCATAGTTTCAATTTGAACAACCCCTAAAGTATCCTCCAGGAACCTTTACTTTTTACAGTATAATAGCCTATAATTTTGGGGGAATGTGGTATTAATTGTGATAGGCTTACGTTTTACCGGGTACAGCGTTCCCCCACTATTTATTTTGTCCGGTTGCCGTCTCGGACCGTACCGCCTTACTTTCACCCCTGATGACATCAGACATTATAATAATTGACTAAAATAAGTTTCCCTCAAGAAGCTATCTATCCCAAAGCAGTGATCACTACAAGGAGATTTGACGGGGGCCAAAAATTGCTTTGCTTTTGGATCATGAATTAGATTGCTAACAGTGTTAACAATCTAAAATGGCCTCATCTCTCGTGTTCTGCCATCCGAGGCTTTGAGTCGGTGTGCGACTGCCAGTTCAGATTTTCCACTATTCACACGGGAGCGTGTCTCAGCACAAAGCGGCAAATGAACTCTGAATTCAACGGAGTCGTAATAAGATTAGGACAGGGAAGTCAACCATTCAGAGGACCACTTTACATGTGAGCAGAGGCAAGCATTTGTGCAAAAACATTGTCCGGGCCAAGAAAACACAAGGCACAGGAGCACTGAATGAGAACATGAGAGCGCTGCGTAAACATTCTTTCTGCTCATATCATACATTTGCAGGTGTGATTTTGAAACTGTTCCAAAATGTTCCTACAGAGATAAACCCAAAATTCTAAATCAAAATGACACAATGATTTGAGGTAATTTAGGCTACCTTCCTGTGAACTCCTTTCTTTGTTTGAGTCATTGTCATCAACATCATCGTCATCATCATCATCATCATCATCACCACCACACCAAACCCATACATCTGTTATAGTGACCCAGATGCTTGCAATCGTCTAGCATTTTCTCTTCCTAGTTTGTTTCCTTCACTATCCCCCTTCTCTTCCTACCCTTTTCCCTCTCCTCTCCTCTTCTGTCATGACCTCATCTCCCAGACCATTTTCTCCTGGTGTTCTGGCCAGCTAGCCTCACATCGCCTGGGCCAGCATCCCAATCCTGTCAGCCTGGGATAGGAACAAAGGCCTCCTGTCCTGCTGCTGCCTCCGCTGGTCCTCCAACCACAGTAGCCCTGCCCCGTCTCCCCTCCACCATCCCACCACCAGCCCTCCAATCCCCCCAGGACTACTGGCTCAACCCTCACCTCCCCATGACCTCCAGGAGATTTAATTTTACAGCTCATCCAAAACTAATTTTGAACTGCAGGAGAGTCCCAAGTAAGTAAAAATATAATATCAGGAGATACTTGTGTGTTAAATATTCATGCTCAGGTTACTTGTTTGCTTTCCCCATCCTTGTAAAATGCTGATTCAGGTTATGAATTTCAACATAACGTTTGGGAATCAAGTGTGCTGGGGGATTTATAATCCACCCCTTACATCACATGGTCATCATGACACATGTCCATTCAGAACAGATAGATACGTATACTATAAATAGAACTTTTTTGTCCTCAAAATATGAGTTCTGCCGCAACAACTGAAAATGGATGCAGGTTTTTACCAGGGTAAATGCACTGATCTATATCCACCTACTAATGATAATCAAAATCAACCTCTCTGATCCACCCAGAGAAATGCGCCATGTCACCAAATCAATAGTCCCTCAGCTGTTATTTTCAATGTCTCTACCATATTGCTATCTGTCAGGCATGACTGAGCCAATTCATTCTGTATGCAAACACAGAGCCATTGGCTTCAACAGCCTCCAAAGCCACATGGACAGGGGCAGCTTGGGTCCCGGCAGATTGGAACATTTCAAAGGGTGGGAAAATCCACACTGTATCTTCAGTAACTCCATGTCTAATGGTCCACTCTACGGCCCTCTTCTCACTGTGAGATTATTACAGTGACCACATCAATCCTCACACACACACAAACACCAAAACAAACCCATCAACCTCACACACAAACACACCAAAACAAACCCAGAGAGTGTGAAAGTTCAGCATCTTCTGTCAAAGTGGAACCTAGGAGAGGATGGATACACCACAACTTCCATAAAAACAGCTCTGATTTATTAGTGATTTTCTGCTTGATCTGTGTTTAATGTGGTGGACTGTGAGGTATCAGTGAAGCCCTTTCCAAAAGCAAATTACGCGCTTGGGCTGAGTCCTTTATGTGTTTGCAGAGTGGTGAATTTAAAGCCCATTAATATTCTATTGGCAGTAGACTTGAGAGATATCTTTGCAATTCCTCTGCTTGGGACCAGTCAAAAATCCACTGTGCTGTCTTTGTGCTGCCCACGCTTCTATTGAAAGAAATACATCTCAGTCAACTATGGCTGTGGAGCAGTGTTTTGCTAATGGGATTGTTAGAATGCAACACACCTGGCTGGATTGATTATCAGACAGTATATACACGAGTAGGTTTGCAAAGCTACCGGTAATTTACTAAAGTTACCAGAATCTTCAGTCATTTTGGTAATTAACAGGTATTCTATGGCAATCTATGGTAACTTTGGTAATTTATTAAAATTTTGCTCACTTTAAAAAAATGTATTTATATATAGTATACATTTTTTTTTATCTGTGTCCATATTGTTCATGACTTCCTAGTGGGTAGACCATATGGATCAAGAGAAAATAGCCTAATTAATAAAAAAGGCTCTTATCAACAATGGCATTATTTTCAATTAACTCTGCAACTCTTTCAACTATTGACTTTTTTCACAAATTCCAACAGTTTGGCACAAAAACATTTACAAAAAATACATATTAACATAATAAAAAAACGAGTGTGTAAATAAAAATATATAGGATATGTCATGCTGAAACCCTCATATTAAACATCATTGGTATTCAATAAATTGATGGTTTATATTTAGGATACATTTTGTCATTTTTTGAAATCGTTTTATTTGACTATTTTATATATTTAACGTGTGATAAGGCCACACAGAGGGCCAGAGATAATTACAGACACCTGTGATAATCTGACTACCCAAAATGGCCACTGGATTAAGTTATCTCAATTCTGGTAGTTTACTGGTAAATTTTACATCCCTTTGTAACCCTACACACAAGTGACACACTGAGGCCCTTGTGCCAGAGCAATGTTTGCATATTTGCACTGGTGTACATTGTACATCTTAAAATCTTGGCAACAAGTGACAGTTTTACATTTTAATGTTGCAACTCATAAAAATGCAGCTAATTTCTTAGGATAGTATCTTCCTCCTTGCCTTAAACGTGTGAGGTAAAAACCTATACGGAATTGGCTAGGAAACACCTGCTTTCATGACTGCAGAGCTGCAAAGGACAATGACTCACACACACACACACACACACACACACACACCTTAATTCACTCATTCTCTCTCACAAACACGCCGTCACCCAGCCAGATGCTGTGAAGTTGAAGGAGTGGGTGTAGTGTGGGAGTCGTTGTGGTGCAGAAAACAGTTATTGGGGACACAGGGGGCATTCGCTAACGTTGCTTCTCAGTTGGGACAGTAGCCCGACTCCGGACGGGCGCGCTCTAAACTCGTGACGAAGCTTTCTTAACGTGAACCATCCCGGCCAAGACCGCACACATCTTGCAGCGCCGGCTGATATAGGTAGGCAACATTCAGGCAGCTCAGGTAAGAGAGACTATCTTGTACTATTTATGTATCAAATAATTATCTGCAGTTTTCTTTTGATGCAGTAAACGATGTATTCAAATAGTCAGAGGGTGTGGTGATGTGGTTGCTTACACTATAGTGTATGGACTAATTTTTGCGGTTTGGTGTTCGAGGACAAAATAATTTATGACGCGAAACTATGCACAGGCGGCAGTTTTTTGTTGTTGCATGGAATTGTACATGAATATTTGATAGTGGTGTGGGCGAAAATCATTCTGAGAACTGTCTTACCAAGTATGGTAAATGGATGCGACCGGGTGTCGGTGACAGAGTGCACTCAAACAAATGACGGAGGAGTGACATGCAGGCTCAGGACCTTGAACTTGACCAATGGTCAGAGACAAATAGGAAGTCAGATAGATTCAGCCCATACCAATGGAAATTATAAAATCAAAACTTTACACTTCATTGGAATGCCTTTGAATTCTATTTTACTGGCCTGGTATTTTGTCCTAGCCTTTAATGTACCATGACATTTGTCTATAGAGCAGTAAGTAGGCTACTGTTGGTGCTCTTATGCAAACTTGACATAGCTTACCCCACCCACTGCTGTAGACTAAAATGCAAGTCTGAAACGTCTGAATATTCAAGCTTCAACAACTGGGCTCGAGATCAAACTTTATAAATCATTTCATAGCCGAAATATACAAGAGACACTTTGTCTATAGCTGAGAACAATATACATGCACTTTGTCTATAGCTGAGAAAAATATACATGCACTTTGTCTATAGCTGAGAAAAATATACATGCACTTTGAGCAAAAGTCAAAGTTATCCGGTTTAGTGTAGCCAATAGTCTGTGAGATGATTTCATACCTCATTTAATCATAATTAATAAACTCTCCATGTGGACATTATGTGTGCATAGAGGTATAATTGCAGCGCATATGAATAATAATTGGAGCCTAGAGTGTATGCCTGTGTGTGTGTGTGTGTGCATCTCTCCCATGACTATACGCACGCTAGTGTCGATTGCAGTGGGTAGGGCAGTGAGAGCAGCGCGATCACGTTTCTGTTGAGTGCCCCTAAGCACCACCCGACTTCAGGGGCACATATGTACACGGTGCGAAACTCGGCCACAGCCACGGACCAACACTCATCACCGGGACTTCATTTATGTCTGGTCGTCGAGTTTATAAATGTCTATAAATATCTCTCGTAGCTGAGGTGGAACAATGAAGAGCGTTCGTGGGCGACACACACGAACAAGGTCCGCCGCATGTTAAACTACTGTTGCATGTAGGTGGGGGAGCGCTGTCGCTGTCCCAGGTTGCTGAAAGCGCTCGTCAGTCGATCTGCGGCAAGACAACGAGACAGTAAACGGTTTTTGATCGAGACAATATGCATGGACTGATGTGAATGCTGAACAATAGCAAGGCAGTTGACGTAGCTCTAGTTAGAGTAAATGGGATCTCACGTCCTCTAATGTTTAAAGGATGAAGAGATTTTTCCTGTCAACCGTGCCACTGCTAATTCTCAGCTGTCTAGGTGTCTCTCGCGTCTTTGCTGGTAAGTTAATGTTTATGTACTTAAAATATTTATTTTTCAGCAATTACTCAACCATGCATTCACGTATTTGCCTTCTAGTGGGAACTCTAAGGTTAATGTGTGAGCATTAAGGGGACTGCATTGGTATCCGTGCAAATAAAACAATGGGGAAAAGTGTTTTTTTTTGTGCTAATTTGTTTCTAATTGGCATTTAGGCTATATTCTGTGCGATGAATGAGGAATAGTGTGTGTGTGTGTAAGAATCTGTATTGATACACTGCTCCAGACATTATACTGGTACTGATCTATACTAAAACACTCTAAATAGGCCATGGAACATGAGCAGTTATGTTTCCGGATTTAAAGGCCAAACATTTGCTTTTGCAATAATTCAGCGCCAGTTTTATTGCCTACGTTACGTTTCAGTATGTTTTATTACTGTAGCCTAGTTATATTTCCTACCATATCAGCAAGAATAACACTAGCCTTTGATCCAAGCAGTTGTCAAGTGCTTACATTCACAAGATTTAGACTGATATGACGTTAAACTGACTTAACCAACCGTGTGTGTGTTCCAAGTAAAGCTGACCATTTAATTAAGTAGTACATGGTACAGGTACAACCCCAATGTCTCTGAAAATGAAATAGCTTTAATAATGCTTTAAAAAAAATGTTTTACTTAAAAATCTGAATGAATGATGGAGTATGATAACAAATATGTATTTCTTCTACACACATTTTCAAAGTAATATGTGATATTTATACAGCAGGGACCATTAGGATCATGGCATTACAGTGACTGTACTATTGGCACAGCTCGCTATAACATTTGTGGAGGAAAACAACCATTTCAAATTGTTCCTCGGAAGGCTGCTGAATGAGCAATGCGTGAGGTGAGAGTGAACCCTGGGAATAGACTGAGGAGAACCCCAGCGGAATCTATCACCCCGGAATGTACGTTCCCAAAACACTTGAGTGCTGTAGCTTTCACTGCTCATCTTGACGGAGCACTGCAAATCACACTGACACACTATTGCAATCAGAATCCACCCACCGCCTCTACAGCGTTTACATCTCTCTCTCTCCCTCGCTCTCTCATAAATAAACACACAGACACTTAGGACGTGTCTACACTTGACACCTACATGCGACATCTGCTATCAGAATACAAAAAAAAAAAACGCTTTGTGGTCTGACTGTGTTCAGATCTGGCTGACCAGGGGGCAACGTCATCAACAGTCCTCCCGCATGTCTCCAGAAAACGTGTGTTTTGAGAACGAGAGGCAACTTTTCATTATAATGTTGGAGGAAATACGCTCCTAGCATGTGAAGAATGTGTTTGCTGGCCTCCTAAATGGTAGCCAGCTAGCTAATATTTAGAAAAATATTTTTGGTTTGGCTAGAGTTATGCTAACCTGTTTGCAATCCCTTTAGCATTGAGTGCTAGCTACAGAGATTAGCTGGCCAGTTAGCTACAGCCATCAGTTGTTGTGGTGTTATCATATTTAGCCTATTCCAATGTTCCTAATTCCTAATGTTTACTGGCATTTAAATATAGCGTGGGAATAGGGAATCTGGACACACTGTGGACACATTTCTGTAGGTGTAGATGCATGACACGTTCGGAATTCCATGAACAGAACGCTATGATCAGAATTATAAAGATGCATGAACTGTCACGTCTAGACACAGCCTTAGACATAGCCTAGACACAGACACACATGCATGCACACTGGCACGTAGGCAACACACACCCTTACTGTGTCAGCAAATCACGTTTCGCCGAAAGTGGGGTGCACATATGGGTTCTGTGGGCTCATAATTGTTTCATACATTCTGATTGTGCGGGGGGGCGATTGAATAAAACATTGATTAATGAGCCAGTCCTGCAGGCAGTGCAGAGAGAATGTTCTTCTAGTCCCTCCTCCATCTACATCAACCTCCTTATAGCCACAGCAACATACACCTAGTGTATGATGTCATCTCACTAGACAGTACTGTACTGGAGAGCTAACACACATACTGTAGCAATGCAGCCAGATCGAGGATCTAATGGTGTTTTTCAATCCACTGGACCTAGGGATATACAGTGTGTGCAGGCTTTTGTTCCAGCCCAGTACTAACACCCTGTGGTTGTCCAGGACCCGGTTGAAGAACACTCAATCAGAGACACCATTAAGCCACTTCCATCTCCTTAGTAGAAGTGTTGACTGGGGAGAGTCAAGGGCACTTGTGGATGGATATTTGATTGAAGTAGACATTGCACTTGTATAAGGTACTCTTAAGAATGTGTTACTTCTGGAAAAAAAATCTTCAGAAAGCCAACATAGAGAACACAGAAACGAAGGAAAGCATGACAAGTAATCAGAGGAGCAAAGCTAGGTACTGAGGAGGATGGTTGGATTGACAGAAGCGTGTGGGTGGGTGTTAACACGCTGTAAACGTTACATTTGTGACGTCCTTTAATGCATTTCTGTTTATGGGGAGTCATGAAGTATCTGTCACTCTGGACGAGGAATGTAAAGCTAATGTTTCCATTTAAAATGTAAATGAACTTCAACACCATCTTAACCAGGTGGTAAATTCCAACAGCCAGTCCCTGCTCCTCGACAGACTCGCCATGAAACACAATCAATCAGTCAGTCAACCCATCAAATCAACCAATCAATCAAGTAGTTAAACAGTAACCAATAGAAAAGCCCAGCATAACCTTAGAGACCCTTTCAAGTTCTGATGAAACGAGTAGCTATTCTAAAAAGCCTTGTTTTGTTTTTACTGTAAAACGCAGCATGACTATTACACTCCCACTATGAGGGTTCTAACGTTGGCCAACCAGAGGAGTCCTGCCACTCCCCAACCCTGCCACAGATTCTCAGTAGCAGCAGTATATTAACTGTCAAGTGTCAAGTCATCACACCATCCCACCCAGAGGAGTTACAGCACCCAGACAGAGGAGCCAAAGGTCGTTAAACAGACTCATCAACTCCAGTCTACTGCCAAATCACTAGCTGGCTCAAAAGCTCTTTGTGGAATATTCACTGGGAGGTTGTTTCATCAGAAAAACACCTAATTTTACAGTATGTTAAACAAACTAGGGGGACATACACTGTGGTTCCTGAAGGTCTGTATTCTTGGAACAACAGTGTTTCCTTGATGCCACCTTTTCTATCTTCACTTTAGTCTACCGTTGTCTATTTAGCATAAAGGAGAACATTTTTCATCTGTTAGATTCTGTGAATCTTTTGAAATAATATGTGATAACAAAAACAGCCCATAGCTACCTGTTTTGGATGTCATCTGGCTTAAGTGCTTCCTCTAAAGGCCTGGTTGTTATGTAGGCCAGCCACTTATTGTTGGATGAATCATCCCAATTTCAAACGAACAGATTTAGATAGTTTACCCCGAAGACAGACACAACCAATGGAGCAGGAAACAGAACATGCATGGGATTACACAGCAGAGGCTGGATATCTTCCACTTACCACATGTATGAGGTCTGCTCCAACCAGAACGGCATAGAGAAATGGGTGTTTGGAAGCAGAACATTATGATATAAGTAATGGAGTGTGTGCTTGTTTACGTTCATATGGGTTTGTATTACGTGCATGTGTATGTGTTTGTGTGTCAGTGTGTTTATGTGTGAGTGGAAACAGTTAAATAGTATTAATTCATTGGCTGGCTGTATTATTGAAGTATTCAATTAGTTATTTGGCAGTAGATCTGTAGACAAAAGGAGAGAACAGACGAAGGCACAGAATTCTCTCAAAATGGCACTTGCAGTTCAGCACACACATACATTACAGCCATTACCAGCACGAACACGCACTAATAAAGCCATGTTCCCGTTGTTAATCAAAAATAACAGCCTTAATGACAGGCTGATGGTATTTTCAAACACAGCAGGCAAACACAATAGAGACAAGGCAAAATGTCAGCGAGCATGAGAAGTGCTGCAGCACCAGCAGCAAAAGAGACAAGTGTAATCTTCCTCAGAATGAGTGTGGTTGGTTTTGCCTGAACTCAGACACTGTAGACAGAGGGGCCTTAAACCAGATACACACAGGGCTCCTGATGCTCTGTTGCCGGCTCCTGCACATGACTCACAGCCCTAGAATGCACAGATTAAGACAAAGGACTAAGCCCTGTTTGCGTTCCTGCTGGCTTCTGTTGAGTAAGGTTGACTGAAATACAACTCAACCAAACAGCATCTGTTCAACATCTTTTCACAGTGGAACTCATCTTAGCAGCTTATTTTCCAACCAGACCATGTGTGATTGATATAGTCAATTGCTCACTTTTTGTCATACTCCATACTCTCAGAGAGCTGGGATCCATGGAAATGAATGAATGTGCTTGTCTGAGGGGCCTTGTTGCTGTCATTGAGAACACACATTAATCAAATCAAATTGCATGTATCACGTGCTTCAGAAAACAACCGGTGTATACTAACAGTGAAATGCTTACTTACCAACAATGCAGAGAGAAAAAAAAGAGAAAAATAGTCTGGAAAAAGAATAACAGAAGTAATAAATACACAATGAGAGACTAGCTCCTGGCCATCAGGCCTGTGAGGTGGCACTGCCAACAGACTGATGTGTCAATGCCATGTCTCTGACGCAGTCTGGAGTCTGCTCTGACACCATGAGTGGCAGGTGGGGAGGAGGATGGCAGGTGGTATTGGTGGGGGGCCAAGCTGTTGGGCGGTGGGGGTCCAATCTGCCATTTAGAGCCCCTGAGTACAATATGATAATGGTGGGGTGGTTGCGCCAGAGAATGTTATGGTGCTGTATATGTTCCTGGCCCTAAGACAGGAGCGTACACACACACTGCCCTTGGCAGCTCACCAGAGCGTAAAAATACTGTTTTTATTTCCTCCTCTCTGTTAATATCCTAGGGGATAACCCAAATGGTGTGAGTTACGCTAGAACTGGCTGTGGAGACACAGCAGTTTACCTGTAGCCCAGTCTCTCTCTCTGTCTCTCTCTCTCTGTCTCTGTCTGTGTGTGTGTGTGCTCATGAAACACACTGTCTCCTGGGCCTGTGGCCAAATCCAGTGTAAGAGCTGCAGGCCTGGTGACATTAAGGAGGGATAGAAGCCTGCCTCTCAGAGAGGAACCGTCACGCTCACCAGGAGAGAGAGAAGGAAGAGGCACAGAGCAAGAGAAAACACCAACTGGGCACAGACGTGAATTCAACGTCTATTCCACATTGGCTCAACGTGGAGTAGATGTGGAATAGACGTGGAAACAACATTGATTCAACCAGTGTGGGCCCAGTGGGCAAGAGAGGGCGTAAGAAGGAGACCAAGAGTGTGAAAGAGAAAAAAAATTGAGCGAAAAATGCAGAAAGACTGAGAGAAGGAAAGTGAGAGAGAGATGGAGAGAAAGCACCATAGAGAGCCAATGCCGACCTCTCTTTCTATCTCTCTCCACCATCTCCCTCCCAGTGCCATCCTTCCAAGGAGGCAGCTAGGCATTACCCCACCAGCTGCTTCACTTCTCAACAGACTGGCTAACACTCTACAGGAAGAGAGGGATGAGAAAAAGAGAGAATGAAACAGACAGGAAACGAGGGAAGAGGAGAGAGAATAAAACAGGGATGGAGAGAAAGATGATGAGAGAAAGAGAGCAAGAGAGTGGAGTAGGTAACAGGGAGAGAAAGGGATGAGTAGGAGATAGTGAAACAAGGAGAAGGGGAGAATAGTGAAAAACCCCATCATATTTATGTGCTGTGTGTATAATGTGCCCAGCTCTACTGGGATATTGATTGTGTAGATATTACCTTGGTTTCCTGGCCTGAGGAACTTGGATGGGAACTAGATTTCATTTGTAGTTAACAGACGAGCAGTACGGCGGCTTGTCAAATAATCAACACTGCCACCCGTGCTCCTTTGCTTTTGAATTAGCTGCATTCTCAGATGCGATACTACACAATGCAGCATTGATTTTCATACTCTGGCTTTTGACATTTAATTACACAAGTGAGGGGGAGAGTGAGTGGGTGAGAGAGTGAAAGTGAGAGGCTATTTCGGCGCTCGCATCTTTGCCGCTCTTTAGGCCAGCGGGTTGGAGACTTATTTTGGTAAAAGTAAATAACTAATGTCTCCTCAAAAGAGAAAAGCCCTGGAGGTATGTTTATCATGGAGCGTGGTGAGTGAAAAGCCATGGAAAAGACACACACACACTGTGTTCTCTGGTGCTTTGGGCAAGAAGCCACACTCCAGTGGTTCGCTTTCTGGGTTGTATATTTCCACAGTAAACTATAGACAGTACCATTTTCTATGTTAAACCAGGCCCTAATGAGCTCCTGGTTGGGATGAGTGGCAACCCTGATTAGAAGCACCTGCTGCTCACCGGTTGTTCTCTACAAATGCTGTTTAGAATTCAAATAAAACTGTACCTGAACACTGAGGAGGGCGGTAAAGCCGAAACGTCTGTGTACGCTATTCCTGATGCAGTAAAAAATAATACAAGTGAATGGAATAAGGAAGTAAGCTTTACGCAATATCTTTTTGAGTGTGAAACCAGTACACTTTGTTGTTTATGGGAGATGTCAACCCCCTCTGTGTCCCTAGAACTCTAAATGTAAGGTCAACCTGGACTGTATCTCTACCCATACTGTACTTGTTGGAGGTGTTGGCGGGAGATGATGCAGAGATGATGAGGGGGTGGAGTAGGGGGTGCCAAGCCTGAACTTTTTCCTTCTAGTGTCTGAAGTGGTGGAGGCAGTGAGCAGCTCCCACAGAAGTGTCAGTTAGCCGGATCACCGTTTACACTCCGGAGGACTAGGAGACTGTCTGCAGCCCACCTGTCAGGAGAGGCTCTACTGGACAACGTCCACACAACCAGATAGATCGGAGACAGGTGGAGATGACGAGAGAAAGCGTTTCAGAGATTTGAAAGAGTCAGCGAGAGAATGAAAGAGAGAATGGCTGAACAAAAGCAGAGGGAAAGAGAGAGAGACTACTAGAAAGATGGAAATAGGAAGAAAGAGTGACCAAGAGAACAGTAAAATATATTGTTTCTCTGCTTCCATCCAGGGACAATAAGCAGTGAAAAATAGAGTGAGGCTCGATAAAGGCTGTAATGAAACAGGTGACAGTGCATTCATAATTGAACATGGCATCGTGTTATGGCTCCCAGTCTCGCCCTGTACACCTAACGCAGACATTCATTTTTCAACAGCTGCTTAAGATGCCAAATGAAACAAATTAACTCTATTGTTCCAACACTTCTTTAGGCTTTACTGCTGTTTCTTTAACTGTTGTGGGTGTGAGAATGACAACATGAATATATGCCTGCAAATCAGTGTGTGTGTGCGTGTGTGTGTGTGTCTGTGTGTGTACTGCTCAGTACAGTAAACCTGAGGAAGAGTATGAATGACCTGAAAGCACAAAGGGAGAAGTGGTTGCCCTTGCAATCTCAATGACACGTTGGGGGGGGGGGGGTATTGAAAAGCCACTTGTGATTCCCCCAGCATGCTCGTTAGCGTCAGGCGAGGACGTGTTAATGAACATGTGCTAATTTATTGTCCAGCAGGGTCGGCTATCGCTTAGAGACAGCAACCCAAGGTTCACTTCATTTGTCTATTTATGGTCTCTCATTGCAAATGCCAGGGAGAAGCACCACAGTATTGGCCCACTTTGATATTTTACTCCCCTCGGGCCATTACTGCCAGCATGCAGACTCTATGTCTGTCTGTCTGTCTGTGGGATATTTACCCATGAGATGAGAAGGGTGTCTTTGATTGCTGAGCAGTAAGCGTTCTATGAGCACAGAGGCATGAAAGGATGAAATGCTGCAGGACCAGGGTCTTAGATCAGGCAAAGGCAAAGCAACTCAGTCAGAAATCAGCCCGTATTCAACAGTCAGAGAGAGCAGCTATACAGATATACAGTTCACAGTTTGAGGGGGGAGTGCTACCGTCTTTCCCAGGTCAGAGGGTCTGGTGGTCGGGGGGGGGGGGACGCCAGAGAACGTTCATTAAATAATGATAGGCTGTATTGATCTAAGGCAGCTGGAGTACTGTGACAATGAGACTAAGCAGGAGACAGTGTTTGTGTGTGTGTGCTTGCAAGTTAGTAAAGGCTCTTAAAATGTTGAGGGGAAATAGTACAAACTGCAAGCCAACAGTTTGAGTGTTTTATTTGTTGTCTGTAGGCTGGACAAAATCTAATTTAATGTGCACTGTACAATTAGTTTACTAGCAAACACACACAGACACCCATGCAAACATACTGCCTCACTCTTTATATACCCCCTCTCTCCTTGAAAGACTGCCGAGCTGCCACCCACTGAACACTGTCATCCTCATGACACGGCCCAGCACGGCACACTCTACCTCCTGTCCCTCTGATGACTCCGCTAACAAAGACATGCTGGTGTCTGCTCCCTCTCTCTCTCACACACACGCACCAGGGACAGGGCTCTGAGTCCGGACTCAAAGTCATCCCCATCTCTCATCCTGTGTGTGTGTGTGTGTGTGTGTGTGTGTGTGTGTGTGTGTGTGTGTGTGTGTGTGTGTGTGTGTGTGTGTGTGTGTGTGTGTGTGAGTTTATGGAGACATCTGTCTGCTGTTTCATTAGTCCTGACTCACACTTCACGTCATGGGGATATATGAGAGCTTCCCGTCTTGGCCACCGTCCGCCAAGGAGTACATCCCCAACAAAGCAACTGGGTGTGTGTCTCTGTCTCAGGCCTTTAATCAGCAAAACAATTACTAGGCCATGATTTACACTGCCTAGCTAAAAGACAAGAGTGAGCGCTAACACGCTCAATAACTCATCTGAATACATCTGCAGCACTAAATAGATGTCGGAATAACGTAACATGATTATGAGTGTCCACTCTCGATTATCTGTTCCCGTCCCTCCTGTGTCTCATCACACAAACCCATCTATCCTCAATGTCTCAGACTGTTTACCATACGGAAGTGTACGTGTGACACGGAGGGGCTAAGAGACAGGGCGCCCTCCCTCTGACAGTGAAGGAACATGGAAGATTGTATGTTCATTTACTCTGCAGACACTCCCCCATCGCATGAGTCATCACCACCGAAGCTTTCTGATCATTCAGGTAAGCCCTGATAATGATTGTCCCATTCACTGTCTGGAATGTATGAATTGAAAGTGTCATTGAAGCTTTTTTTGAAAAACAGGTTGGCATGTCCCTACTCCGGCAGGGTTTGGATCTCTCATTCATTTGTAATCACAGCGTCATCTGCTCACTTATTCGATTAAGTATGCCGCCAGGTGTAAACATCTGAATACAACACACACACACACACACACACACACACACACAACTAGCATGCACACACACAAAACTGTAAATGTATTGCACAGCAACAAATCATTACTTTGAAGTGATGTAGCACAAACCCTAATTAAACTGTCAATGGTTTGCAGCACGTACAACACATTACACTGAACAATAAAAAGAGTAATCCAACTCTATATACACTGGAGTGTACAAAACATTAAGAACACCTGCTCTTTCCATGACAGACTGGCCAGATGAATCCAGGTGAAAGCTATGATCCCCTATTGATGTCACTTAAATCCACTTCAATCAGTGTAGATGAAAGGGAGGAGACAGGTTAAAGAAGGATTTGTAAGCCTTGAGACATGGATTGTGTGTGTGTGTGCCATTTAGAGGATGAAAGGGCAAGACAAAAGATTGAAGTGTCTTTGAACGGGGTATGGTAGTAGGTGCCAGGCGCATCAGTTTGAGTGTGTCAAGAACTGCAAAGCTGCTGGGTTTTTCCACGCTCAACAGTTTCCCGTGTATATCAACAATGGTCCACCACCCAAAGGACATCCAGCCAACTTGACACAACTGTGGGAAGCACTGGAATCAGCACGGGCCAGCATCCTTGTGGAACGCTTTCAACATCTTTTAGAGTCCATGCCCCGATGAATTGAGGCTGTTCTAAGGGCAAAAAGGGGTGCAACTAAATGTTAGGAAGGTGTTCCTAAAGTGTTGTACACTCCGTGTACATTATTTTGAGTTGAGTGTAATTTCACGGAATATTCAACTGACTCTAAATGTGAACCTATTCAAAATTCAACCCTTAATTGCGGGGCCATTTAAAATTCAACCCCTACAAACCGCTCCACTCTAGATTTGATTGCACTTGTATTTCTTATGAGTCCTAATTATGCTGAATGGATGTGAATACTGAATCAGGCCCCAGCTCTCTCCCTGGGTGAGTAATAGTGAACAGTGAAACCAGCTGTGGGGGGCTGCAGTGATCAGAGGCCTCTGTTTGCAGTAAGCACCAGGCTCCACAGTCTGATGGCCAATCTGTAGATCATACTGTCTAGAATAGCCAAGCTCTCCTGTGGAGTAGCTTTTTAACCGCTCTGTGATTGTAGGGACTGTTTGAAGTACTATATTGAGTCCATGTAAATAACACATGTACCCATTACCATACCTACTGTATCCTACCCAGTACCCACTAGACAGTAAACTTAATTTGCTTCATGTGTATCTTTTCTCTCTCTCTCCCTGTCTGTGTTTGCAGACAGTTTGGCGGCTCCTGTCAATGTGACCATCAAGGCTTTGAAGTACAACTCTGCCGTGGTGACATGGGACATCCCCGAAGGGGACCTTGTCATCGGCTTCGCCATCACACAGCAGGTGAGAGCGAGAAGGAGCGCAGTGCGAGGGGGGGAGGAGACCCACCCAAGCCACACAAACACTCACTCTCGCCAATAGGAGATCAAATAGTATCTGTCACCAATCGCTACTCACCGTCCCTGCGTTGCTGGCCAGCGGCTTGTTTTGCGGAACCGTTGTGTCACGGGACGTTGTGTTGCCAGGACGATCCCGTCAGAGCGCCTGTCTCCTCGACAACAGCAGTGGAAGATGGCAGCTGTGTAAAGAGGGAAAGCAATAACATTTCCCACTTGCACACAGTCACTTACCCTGCACAATGGTTAGGCTCCATTCTAGCCAATCAGCTGATGATTTCCTGGTCCCAGAGGCCCAGCTAAGAACCCCGGTTCTGCCCATCTCCTGACTGCTGCTCCCTCTATCCACATACAGCTCCTCCACACAGTCTATTTCTGTCTACTATTACTGTACAGTATGTGATAACTGGGATTGAAGTTCACCAGGGCTCAATGTTGTGTGTGAGACTTCTACTCAACATCAGTGAATAGTTTTGTGTTGCACTGCTCACTAAATGCATCTCTGTGATGATGTGCCAACAGAAGAAGGACGTGCGCATGCTGCGCTTCATCCAGGAAGTGAACACCACCACCCACTCCTGTGCATTATGGGACTTGGAGGAGGAGACCGACTACATTGTGCACGTGCAGTCCATCAGCATGAGTGGGCCCATGAGTCAGCACAGCGAACCCCTGCGCTTCCGCACGCCCAAGGAGTCTGAGACACAGGCCTCGAAGAATAAAGGTAAAAAACTCTAGAATCTCACACACAACTTTAGGATAAGACTGAAGCTAATACATACAGTATCTATGGAGAAAACAAAGTCCAAAGCACTTCTCCAGGTTCCCGTACCTTGCTGTAATACAGGTACAGTGCCAGAAAAGGAAGAGGAAACCCTGTGCACAGCAGTAAGTACACATACAGTGCCAAGAGTAAAGCTTGCAGTTGGACTGTTGACAACTTTTTACTGATTCCATAAAGGCCAATACAAATCAATGGGGACACAAAGCGTGAAATTAAGTTTCACAACAGAATGCTCTTAAACATCAAGCGCTCTTACAACAATTTATGAATATAACACCTTATATTAATTTAGTTGGGATATTCTCAGCTAGGAGAAACTAGCACAAAGGGATACAGAATGCTACAAACAGCCTCATCAGACACATACAGACCTACAGTCCCTAGGCCCAGACCAACACAGAGCTAGATCCGTATAGGTGGACGAGATGAGAACCGGTGCAACGAAAGTGGTGTTAGTGTGTGAGTGATGGCTGGGCAGAGGTGAGATAAATGTGCGTGTCTCAGAGAAGTGTTTGTTTCCTGTACAGCCAGGCAGCCACTGTGATAAATGGCTACAGTATTAAGGCATGACTCAGCACCGGTCGCATAATGATGCAGCCTCCATATCCCTCTCTATCCCTCTGTCAGTGGTATTCAAACTTTTTCAATGGGCACCCCATTTTTTCTGCAATAATTTCTTGAGACCCCATTTTTTTCACAAGAATTTCCCACAACCCCACCCTAAATATAATGACAGAACCTTAACATCGGTACATTTAGATTTTTATAGCAACAAATAACCTTCAATTCATTACATTTATCTCTTATCAAAATGAAGAAACAAATAAATATATTTACTGAATAAAATATTTTTTGTAATTATCTTTCTCAAGAACGTATTCACACCCCTTGACTTAGTTGTGTTACAACCTGAATTCAAAATGGATGAAATAGCTTATTTTTTTCTTTTAGATCACCCATTTACACACAATACCCCATAATGATGAAGTGAAAACACGTTTTTAGACATTTTTGCTAATTTATTCAAAATTAAATATAGAAATAACTCTTTGTAAGTATTCACACCCCTGAGTCAATACTTGGTAGAAGCACCTTTGGCAGTGATTACAGCTGTGAGTCTTTCTGGGTAAGTCTTTTAGAGCTTTCCACACCTGGATTGTGCAACATGTGCCCATTATTCTTTTCAGAATTCTTCAATATCTGCCAAAGTGGATGTTGATCATGGCTAGACAACTATTTTCAAGTCTTGCCATAGATTTTCAAGTAGATTTATGTCAAAACCGTAACTCAGCTACTCAGGTGCATTCAGCAACTTCAGTTTAGATTTGGCCTTGTGTTTTAGGTTATTGTCCGAGCTGGTCATGGGTGCACCGCAGCCACGCTCAAGGTCCTAAACGATATCATAACCGCCACCGATAAAAGGCAATACTGTGCAGCCGTATTCATCGACCTGGCCAAGGCTTTCGACTCTGTCAATCACCACATTCTTATCAGCAGACTCAACAACCTTGGTTTCTCAAATGACTGCCTCGCCTGGTTCACCAACTACTTCTCAGACAGAGTTCAGTGTGTCAAATCGGAGGGCGTGTTGTCTGGACCTCTGGCAGTCTCTTCGGGGGTGCCACAAGGTTCAATTCTCAGGCCGACTCTTTTCTCTGTATACATCAATGATGTTGCTCTTGCTGCTGGTGATTCTCTGATCCACCTCTACGCAGACGACACCGTTCTGTATACTTCTGGCCTTTCTTTGGACACTGCGTTAACTAACCACTAGACGAGCTTCAATGCCATACAACTCTCCTTCCGTGGCCTCCAACTGCTCTTAAATGCAAGTGAAACTAAGTGCATGCTCTTCAACCAATCGCTGCCCGCCGTCCAGGATCACTACTCTGGACGGTTCTGACTTAGAATATGTGGACAACTACAAATACCTAGGTGTCTGGTTAGACTGTAAACTCTCCTTCCAGGCTCACATTAATAAGCATCTCCAATCCAAAATTAAATATAGAATCGGCTTCCTATTTCGCAACAAAGCATCCTTCACTCATTCTGCCAAACATACCCACGTAAAACTGACTATCCTACCGATCCTTGACTTCGGCAATGTCATTTATAAAATAGCCTCGAATACTCTACTCAGCAAATTGGATGCAGTCTATCACAGTGCCTTCCATTTTGTCACCAAAGCCCCATATTCTACCCACCACTGCGACCTGTATGCTCTCGTTAGCTGGCCCTTGCTTCATATTCGTCGCCAAACCCACTGGCTCCAGGTCATCTATAAGACTTTGCTAGGTAAAGCCCCACCTTATCTCAGCTCACTGGTCTCCATAGCAGCACCCACCCGTAGCACGCGCTCCAGCAGGTATATTTCACTGGTCACCCCCAAAGTCTATTCATGCTTTGGCCACCTTTCCTTCCAGTTCTCTGCTGCAAATGACTGGAACGAATTGCAAAAAAATAAAATCACTGAAGCTGGAGACTCATATCTCCCTCACTAACTTTAAGCACCAGCTGTCAGAGCAGCTCACAGATCACTGCACCTCTACATAGCCCATCTGTACATAGCCCATCTGTAAATAGCCCATCCAACTACCTCATCCCCATATTGTTATATATTTATTTTTTGCTCCTTTGCACCCCAGTATCTCTACTTGCACATTCATCTTCTGCACATATATCACTCCAGTGTAAATTGCTAAATTGTAATTACTTCGCCACTACGGACGATTTATTGCCTTACCTCCCTAATCTTACCTCATTTGCACACACTGTATATAGGTTTTTTCCTATTGTGTTATTGACTTCACGTTTGTTTATACCATGTGTCACTCTGTGTTGTTGTTTGTGTCGCACTGCTTTGCTTTATCTTGGCAAGGTCGCAGTAGTAAATGAGAACTTGTTCTCAACTGGCCTACCTGGTTAAATAAAGGTGGAATAAATAAATAAAAAAACTGGGGGAGGAATACTTAAGTAAATGAGGTATCTCTTTTTTTTATTTTTCATTATGGGCTATTGTGTGTAGATTGAGGTAAACCATTTCTTTAATCCATTTTAGAATGAGGCTGTAACGTAACAAAATGTGGAAAAAGTGAAGAGGTCTGAATACTTTTCAAATGCACTGTATGTGTTTGTCTCCCAAGACCATAGCTATAGAACCAGCATGTGGTCTGTGACCAAGACTCTTGGTGAGGGAGGTTTTCTAGCTAGACCAGCAGGACAACTCCCTCTTGGACGTCTGCAAAACTGTGCTGCAGTAAAACAGGTGTATAACACTCCAAGACTATATGTCTTTACTCATATAATCCTGCAGCTATACAGCATACAGTTTACCATGTCTCTGAATGCTCCCACCTGCAAACTTCCTCCTGTACAAACAGTACAGCCCCACCTCTCCCTGCAGAGGACTCAACCTGTCTCTAGGATTGGAGACCGTCTTTGACATTAGAACTGACCAATATTAGCCATATGGAGGCCATCTGGCAGCGGTGTCAGGAGCCTCTGGCTTTCCAGATTGGATTGGTTAATGTCAAGGTACATAGACTCATCGATTGGCTGAATCAGTCATTGGGAGAACCTGCTGGAGCGTGGTGAAGCTGTGGCGAAATCTGCACGGAACCTTCACCACGCTAATGTACCAGTGTCACTGCCTACTTCTGTTTGGCCTTTAAATGGGGGGAACTTGTGTGCTGAACTTTAGCCAGCTCTCTACTGAATTCAGAAACATGTTGCTTTGTATGAGTAGACCTTGAACACACACAAACACACACTTTTCTGATCGTTTTTTGCCCTTAGGACATTAATAATGATTATTGAGTTCTATTTAGGCCCAACTCAATCGATCGTGGCTGCTGTGATTAACTCTCTCTCTCCAACCCCTTCAGAGTGGGGATCCCCACTGACCCTGTCTCAGGCTTATGTATTCTCTTCATGTCCAGCTTCTACTGAATCCTTTGACACCATCAGCCTCTCTCAGAAATAGTGGGCAAATTGAGGCATGTGCTGTGCGGTTCCCACATAGCAGCGCTCTTCAATGAGGAGATAATTGTGGAGCCTGTGCACAAGTTGTTAGGGTTGAGTCGGAATCATGAAAAACGTGGCCTGTTTGAAGTAGTGCTAGCTGACAGAAAGCCAGTGGTGAGTGGTGACATCCTGTGACTGAAGAAGAATAGAGAGATCAGTCTACACAATAGGGGGTGTCAGGGGAAAATTGTTCTATCCAGCTGACACAGAGCAGAACTACTCCTGAGTATGTATAATTACAGTAGAGACCAGTGGAGGCTGCTGAGGGGAGAACGGCTCATATTAATGGCTGGAATGGAGCAAATGGAATGGCACCAAACACCTTGAAAGCATGCATTTGATAACATTCCACTGATTCCGATCCAGTCAATAACACGAGCCCGTTCTCCCCAATTAAGGTGCCACCAACCTCCTGTGGTAGAGACAAGTTCTACTGGACTGAAGTTCTGCCTGGCATATTCACTTAGCAGATGATGGATTTCACCCCAACACTCCCCCATCATTAGACTGACCTTTCAGGAGAACCTGGGTTTAATAAGCTGCCAGTTACCAATAATAACTGATAATGTTGCCATGGTGATGAACTGATTGTGCTGCTGTATTTGACACTCCAGACGAGGTGACCATGGAGGAAGTGGGAGCTCAGCTGAGGGCGGGGGAGTTCATCATTATCGTGGTGGTGCTGATCATGTGGGCAGGTGAGGGGTGGAATGTTTCAAAAGGTCAGAGTGCTACCCACACACTAGGGTTGCAAAATTCCAGTAAGTTTCCCCAAGTTCCCAGTTTTTCCAGATATCCTGGTTGCAGGAATCTGGATTCCTGCTTATTCCCTTCTGATTCTGGGAACTTCCAACCAGGAGTTCTTGAAAACATGGTAATTTGGGAAAAGTTACTGGAATTTTGCAACCCTACCACACACACACACACACATACACACACACACACACACACACACGCACACACACACGCACACACACACACACACACACCCTCATGAATGTAGAAAAAAAGAAAAGGTATATTTAAACAAATATGGTCCACAATTTGTTGTAATTTGTCCATGCTAAATGATTTCAGTCTGCTTTTCACTGCGGTAATGTGGTTGTATTTACTTATTGTGTATGTCCTTTTCTCCGCCTCTCTGTCAGGTGTGATCGCTCTCTTCTGCCGTCAGTATGACATCATCAAAGACAACGAGCCCAACACCAACAAGGACAAAGCTAAGACCTCATCAGAGTGCAGTACTCCGGAGCACCCGACGGGGGGGCTGTTGCGCAGTAAGGTATAACCCCTTCTCCTCCCCACTGAGTCCCCACCGTCACCGGGCAGGTGAATCGTCCCAGCGACTTAAAAACGTCCACTTTCACCAGCAGTTAACACTCCCATAACACCATTAGAGCTACACCCACCACATAACAGAATATGCATTGATATACTAGCATTGATGACAGCACTTCATCCCCCCCCAAAAATGGTTAAAATGCAAAACAGGCATCTCAGGTCATAAGTTACAACAATGCTATAAATCCAAAGCCTTTCAAATCAATGCATAGACAGCCCATACGCTGGCATGATTGTCCGATGTCCATTCGCTCCTCTCCATCAACAACTGGCTGATGACCTCTGCCAACTAAACCAATTGACACTAAAATGACCAAAATACCCCATCTCCCTTCCAGAGAGAAAGCATCATAACCCTCCCATTCTGTCCAGGCGCTCCATGCTCATACACTAGCAGAATTATACTTTATTCCAGGTTTAGAGACTGGCCTTCATCTTTTTCATCCCTGCTGTTTCCCTTCTTCCCCTCCAGTTCCCCAAGAACAACAACAACAACAACCGGGCTCCATCTGTGAACATCATCGAGGTGTGACGGCCAGAACACTCTCTAATCCAAAGGATTGAGTGTATTCTAAACAGAGCAACCAAAGGGCCCTTTATGCCCATCTGCTTGTTAGGATGAGGCTAGGACTGTGGGTTGTGGCCGGCCCTTTGGCATGGGGCCTGGGTGTGAACTGGGCCCTCAGGACTCCAGGGTCCAGGTCTCAGAGGAGAGGCTCTAGATGTGGTGGCAGGACTGTGGCTGTCGCTGCTCTAATTATTGCCAGAAGGTCATGGAGATAAAGGCCAAATGGGTTCAGCTATGAGTTGAGAGAGAGGAGATATGAACATGGCCAGGGGACTGCATATAACCAGGGCCAGAGACCCTCTCTCTCAGCTTGTTGTTAATGAACTGAAACACACTGTCCCAGCCCCTGTTCCCCATACTGCAACCAAGGCTTGAGCACTGTGTACCGTGTGAAATGAACTCCCCCTACTGCATCTCCTCTCTTACAGTGTTTATTTATTTGCCTCCTATTATGCTCATTTGCTGTAAGGCACATACTGTACTTTCCTTACTATTGCTCACCTCCTTTCACCTCTTATTCAAACTACAGTATAAATCACTGTATCAAAACCTGTTTCAACCTGTTTCATCTATTCACAACAACTTCTTATTGCTAAAGTACCAGTTTTATAGATCTCCTTCTGGCTCAACTCCCTGAAACCTCCTCTGAGATGTGTTTTCATTCGATCAGAGCTAGTTAGTTCCCCGCTCAGGGAATTCAGATAATACAAGGCTAATTTTGGAGGCCTTTCTGAAGCAAGCTGGTGGCTATGACGTCAGGGCAAGATCAAAAGGAGCACTCAAGACACCTGTGCGGCAGAATTCTCCATTTATCTGCAGAATTAAAGCTTGTTAGCTCTGACAGCAGAAAAGAACGTTGTCATTTATAAACAAATCTGGTCTCTACATTTATCATTGATTTACCTTAAATATAACATTTTCATTTAAAGGTCCAAAGCAGCCATTTTTTAAAATCTCAATATAAAATCATCTCTGGGCAACAATTAAGTATGTTACTGTGTTTGTTTTTGGTTAAAATGATCAAAAAGAAGAAAAAAATGCTTCTTAGCAAAGAGCAATTTCTCAAGCAAGAATTATGCTATGACTGTCTGGGAGTGGTCTGAGTGGGGAGGGGATAACTGGAAACTAGCTGTTATTGGCAGAGAGGTTTGGAACTATCTTTCTTATTGGACTATTAACTTACCGTATGGTGATGTCCCCATGGAAAGCCCAAAGCTCCATTCCACCAAAACGGGTGAAATTTCAGGCAGGCTTCTCAAACTGCTCTTACAATAAAAGGGCTTTATCCAAATGTTCACAATTACACAGTATTATTCCAATCTCAGTGTGCAAATATATATAAAACACAGGAAAATCACATTGACTGCACTGGGCCTTTAAAGGGATAATCCACACCAAACGGCTAATTCATACAATTAACAGTGTTAAATAACACTAATATGTGAATATATTTCTTAACAAATGTTTAATTTTGTTGTTATAACAAGGTTGCTAGAAATATGTGAAAAGCATTGTGGAAATCTCTTGCAACAAAACCCACAACGCAATGCTATTTCTGAACTGGCTGGCTAGCTAGCTAGAAAACATAGCTATACACAATAATACCAAAGTCAATATCAGCATGTGAAGTAGCTAGCTAGCTGTATAATCGCCTAAACAAACTGCACAATCAATTTAGGAGTCTCTCACCGAGTTAAAATTGCAGTTCATCAACTTGCAATGAAGCGAGTGCAGATAGGGCACGTTGCTATGGCAACAACGGCCTTTTCCCACAGACACACGGGGAGCATAGAGATAAATAGTAATGGCGTCTTTTTGAGGGCATTAAATCCACCATGGTTCGTTAGTCAAGGCATATGGGAAAATAAATGGCCTTTTTGTAGGGGTTTTGGATAAACACGGGCTTAGGAGATTTAGGTTTTGTTCTATGAACATTTTGAAGCATTTATGTAACAAAAAAAGCAAATACACATAAAAGGCTTTATATTTCAAAAAGGTAATGTTAGTTGACTGATATCGCATAGGACAAAACGTATAAGATCTCCTAAGCCTGTGTTAACATCAGATCTTATTTTTGGCGTTTATCCCAAAACCCCATTCTTTCCCCATAGATAGGTTAGCTGAGAACGTCACAAAAACGATGTGCTTGCCTCTATGGGGCAGTAGTCAGCATGCTGTTGTGATTCTGGATGGCCAGAGTGCTAGCAAGAATGACAGGAAACTGTCAAATGGGGATTCGTAACTGGCTCGTTTCATCTTGTTCTTGATACCATGTCTTGTTTTGAGGTGTTTTGACTGATTTAATGCCAATGCTGATATGGCTAGCTAGCTAACCAACAACTGTAATGACGTATTTGAGGGACAAGTGCTCATTGTGCAAATGTATTTATGTTTTCAATAAAACATTGGAGAGGAAATATAGCATACATGTTATCAACAGTTCAAGCCAACCCTGTCTGTTTTGCCCCATAGTTGCAAAAGCGTCAGTTTTGTTGCTAAACAACCAGACCGTCTATGGGAATGGCTAAACGAACCAGAGGTAACTAATTTCCTGTTTTTAGGACTAAAAGCTGGCGAGCTCTATTGCGAGATGGTACTTGAAGGAGAAACTGAGTTTAATCATTTGGTACACTGTTTAGATTGAGCACATCTAAGTGAAATATATATACTTTTTTATGATTATATAAACAGATGGATGTGTTCCAGACAAGAACCATTTGGCTATGCCACATTTCTACACCATTTCCTGATTTCACAGATAGACCACTTAGAAGTTAAATCATGGGGAATTGTTTTATTTTACCCACTGATAGAACATAGGCTTTCAAGAAATTGACAGGAGATTCATTAATTTTATTTCTGGTGGTGGATTATCCCTTTAAGTAAAAATAATATTTGACTTATAAGTAGATTTACTAAAATGCTACTGTTCAAATATTTTAAGTGTATCGTTTCTCTTATCACCTACTTTTATTAGTGAATGTTCAAGAGAGTTTACACTCACCTCTAAGAGGGGCCTGACTCATGTGCATGGACTGGATGTGTCTCTGAGGAAGGGCTAAACAGGTCTCCCCATGACAGCAATAACAGCCCTGAGGGGAGCAGTGGAGCATCTCACACACCGGCAGGCCATGAAGCACCTGTCCAACCTACACTCAACCTCCCAGCCACACTTAATGCAGGGGGACTTTAAAATGTGATTAAATGAGTTTAAATTCCTATTTTATGAGCATCCTTGTTTATGAAAAGACCTTTCTATGAAACACCTGCCACCCCCAACTTTCCCAGATCTAATCAACGATGTGATCACAAGCTATTGGGCTTGGAAGTGCCAGGGACCTCACAATACGATATTATCCCGATACTTTGGTGCCGATACGATATGCATTGCCATTCTCACGATTCTAAATGTATTCCATTTCGACTGTGATTTTATAACGATTCGATGTTCCAAACATATTGCTCACCATATGTATGCTGCAAAGGAACAAAATATAACTTTCTCATGGCTTTGATCAGTCATGGAAATAAAAATGCTGAAAACAAATTGTCTCCCTATTTAAAAAGATGATGGAAAACAAGTTTTGCTGCAGGTACAGCCAACTAGCGCAAATATAATATTGCGATACTCAAAACGATACATCTTCGAAAATAATATCCCGATTTGTAACTGTATCGATTTTTTCCCCCATCACTAATGAGCTCCATATGTTGGTTCTAAACGTTGACCCCTTTGATTCAGTCCCATCTGACATCATCATTAGTAGTCATCTTCACAGAAGGGCTTCCACTGAATCATCTTCAGTGTGAGAGTCCATCCTCCCCACCCCATGTACTGTATCACAGGCAGGTGTTGACATGCTGTATGAAGAGACTATGCTGTGGAGATTCTCAAATGGGCCAGACAACCTCCTCCACATCCCCACGAAGGGGACATTGCTGTGGTAATGTTTTTTAGGTCGGATTTAAAAAAGCACTGCCTTAAACACCTGAATATTCCATTTTGTTTGATAGGATGGAATGGTAAGGGTCCAATTTGTTCCACCTTTTCCATTTAGTATTTCCCTGCCACTTGGCCCATGGAGGCCGCAGTATGTTATGTTAAACATCTGTGGTCTGTCTATATCCATTATGAGATGGTATAGGAGGAAAAGTAGAATTTTATTTATTTTCTAAGGGATGGGCGAATATAATGCTAAATAAAGAGCATGACAGAAAAGTGTACATATGTTTTCTCATCAGTTATGTGGTTTCTAGAAATGCTACATACAAGTATTATTATTTGAGAAATGTGTCAACCTTTTCACATTCTGTAAAGAGTGGTATTGGTGAGAGAAATTTGTCACCAGGCAAAGATTTTTGAAGTCTTACGGGCAATGTAAATGTCACGTTATTAGAGAGACTGAACATTTGTTCATGACACTTTGCTTTCAATGTATTTATAACATTCTATCGCTGTCCTATTTAACCTATATCCAATGTACAACAATCTTGTTAAAATGTGCATATTGAGGAATAGAGAAAGGTAAATATACAGCCGAGGGAGGAGGCAGGAAGGTAGACTATTCTGTACTTTACTCTCATTGATTACTCCAGTTCTGTTATGACGCATCACATTGTGTCAGACTAGCCCGTAATGAACTGTAATTTCGCCTGTACCCGTCTCAGTGAACAGACCTCTCTGCAGGTGATTGACCTTGGCTGTGGGGGAGTGGCAGACTAATGACAGGCAGAGCACAGCGATGTATAAATAGGGGAGAGGGGGTTGACTGATGACTAATAAAATAAGGTTTTTTATCTTTCTCCTTACTTCCACCATTAATGAGAAAGAGGGGAGCAGAACTCGGCTTCCATTTCTCCAATAAGCAGTGATTCGTGTCAGGGACAAGAGCAGGCTTTAAGCAGAGATGGAGGAAAGAGAGAGAGAGAGCAAAAAGGAGGGAGACTGAGAAAGGAGGAGGCCCATCTGATGGATTAATACAGACATATGGATGTTCGGAGGACAAACTTGCTGGCGAGGTCTCCAAACGTTGTGCTGCTGCATTACCCCATCAGCACTTCTCACAAAAGTTTCTATGCTGAAGGTTGAAAGCATCTGTCCTTAAGACTGTTGGAACTGGTAGCTCATTGCAATCGATAGGTATCTATCTGTTGACTCAGTAACGGATAATGATGATCATCTCCCTGGATGATTTCTTTGAACTGGGGCCTTGTCTGTTTGCAGTGTGCCAGCACTACATTTCTCAAAGGCACCCAAGCATTGCTTATTTCTCATTCACCTACCTCCTTGCAGTTTTTAAAATTCTGTTTTCAATAATATTAATGCATTTTGGGGCTAATGTACTGTAAAGCAAGTTGTTATGTTGCCAAGTTGTGGCCCAACCATGCTTTGAAGAATCTATGGTTGCAGTTCTGCATTATGATCTGCTTGACTGGCTCTGGGAGTAGCTCCCTGCAGTCCGAGGCTGGCTGTAAACAATGACTGTTGCTGTGTTATTTGAATAAACATCAGAGGCGGCTGTGACCAAGACATATCAAAAGCTAACAGCCTTTTACTGTCACAGGAGGGGAGCTTTGTGGAGGAGCTTAGCCTGACACTTGGCTCTCTGTCTCAACATGCCCTAGTGTCATAGGAAGGATACAGTGGGATTGATCAGTCATCCGCACAAGGCGAACAGCAAAGCATAGAAATAATTATATTTCTATGGCCAACAGTTCTCTGTAACCTTTTGGTTTCTTTGGATCTCAGTCCCTTGGGAGATAGAGGCTCTGTAAAGTTGTAAAATAACTGCTGTCAGAGATTTCCATATCCAGGCAGACCAATTCTGATATTTTTTTCACTAATTGGTCTTTTGACCAATCAGATCAGCTCTGAAAAAGAGCTGATGTGAAAAGATCTGATATCATTGGTCAAAAGACCAATTAGTGGAAATACAAAAAAAAAAAAAAAAAAAGTACAGTATTCAGATGGGCCTAATAGAGCCCAGCTGGAACTACTGAGGGGGAACTTTGTTTCTTCTTCATACTTACTGTAAGAACAACAGTCTACTTAGGTCTTGTGGGAACCCACACTTTTTAGAATGCTGACAAATTGTGTTTGCTTACTTGGGAGGGTTGATTTGCTCTCTTCATAGGATGAAAAATAGGGGATAGTACTTGAGGTTTAATCTAATGATAATATCAGGCAAGGAAAATAGAAAAACAATGTCATACTAAATTGTGTTTTTTTCCCAGTCCATTTAGTTTTACTTTGGTTCTTTGTAATAGAGCAAAGGGATGTACAAAGAAGCATGGTTAAGAAAATATGAAATGCTTTATCAATGCCATCATATTTATATTCCACGTATAAATGATACAAGTCATTGCTTAAAGAGCAACTGCACCTAAAAAAACAAATTCTCATTTAAAAACAGCCTATGACGCATCAATAAAAAACATTTATCTAATGTCAAAATTGACAAAAGTGTAAATAGGAACATTGCGTCATGAAGTCAGTCTCATCCAAAACAGAGTTGTTATGAGATTTGAAGTCGTGACTGCATCACAACGTAAATTAAGGTTGGGTTTGTTTCAATCCTGCCCACAGCTGGCAGCATGCAGGTAATCATCAATTCGGAGTGCAGCAGCACGCGACCCAATCATATTGTCCGTGGCAAATTTGGGTTATAGCTATGGGGCTAGTTCGGGATCATCAGTAAATTATACAATGCACAGTGCATTCGTATTCAGACCCCTCGACTTTTTACACATCTTATGTTGCAGCCATATTCTAAAATCTATTATATTGTTAAATCCCCCCCCCCCCTCCTCAAACTACACACAAAACCACATAAAGACAAAGCAAAAACTGTTTCTTAGAAATGTTTGCAAAAGTATAAAAAAATCGCTCCCCTCAAAATATCACATTTACATAAGTATTCAGACCCTTCACTCAGTACTTTGTTGAAACACCTTTGGCAGCGATCACAGCCTCGAGTCTTCTTGGGTATTACACTACAAGCTTGGCACACCTATATTTGGGGAGTTTCTCCCATTCTTCTCTGCAGAGCCTCTCAAGCTCTGTCAGGTTGGATGTGGAGCGTTAGTGCACAGCAATTTTCAGGTCTCTCCAGAGATGTTCAATCAGGTTCAAGTCCGGGCTCTGGCTGGACCACTCAAGGACATTGAGAATTGTCCCGAAGTCCCTCCTGCATTGTCCTGTTGGAAGGTGAACCTCCGCCCCAGTCTGAGGTCCTGTATGCTATGGAGCAGGTTTTCATCAAGGATCTCTCCGTACTTTGCGCCGCACATCTTTCCCTCAATCCTGACTAGTCTCCCAGTCCCTGCCGCTGAAAAACATCCCCACAGCATGATGCTGCCACCACCATGCTTCACCGTAGGGATGGTGCCAGGTTTCCTCCAAATGTGACACTTGACATTCAGGCCAAAAAGTTCCATCTTGGTATCATCTGACCAGAGAATCTTGTTTCTCATGGTCAGAGTCTTAGGTGCCTTTTGGCAAACTCCAAGCAGATTGTTGTGTCTTTTACCGAGGAGTGGCTTCCGTCTGGCCACTTTATCATAAAGGCCTGATTAGTGGACTGCTGCAGAGATGGTTGTCCTTCTGGAAGGTTCTCCCATCTCCACAGAGGAACTCTAGAGCTCTGTCAGAGTGACCATTAGGTTCTTGGTCACCTCCCTGACCAAGGCCCTTCTCCCCCGATTGTTGCCAGCTCTAGGAAGAGTCTTGGTAGTTCCAAACTTCTTCCATTTAAGAATGATGGAGGCCTCTGTGTTCATGGGGACCTTCAATGCTGCAGACATTTCTTGGTACCCTTCCCCAGACCTGTGCCTCGACACAATCCAGTCTCGAAGCTCTACGGACAATTCCTTCAACCTCATGGCTTGGTTTTTGCTCTGACATGCACTGTAAACTGTGGGACTCTATATAGACAGGTGTGTGCCTTTCCAAATCATGTCCAATCAATTGAATTTATCATCCGGTGGACTCCCATCAAGTTGCTGAAACATCTCAAGGATGTATATAAATTAGCGAACATTTCAAAAAATCTGTTTTCTCTTTGTCGTTATGGGGTAGTGTGTGTAGATGTCTGAATATTTGTATTCATTTAATCCATTTTAGAATAATGCTGTAACGTAACGAAACATGGAAAAAGTCAAGGGGTTTGAATACTTTCCCGAAGGCACAATGTTAAAATACAGTACCAGTCAAAAGTGTGGACACACCTATTTTACTATTTTCTATATTGTAGAATAACAGTGAAGACATCAGAGCTATGAAATAACACATGGAATCATGTAGTAACCAAAAAGTGTTCAACAAATCAAAATATATTTTATATTCTTCAAAGTAGCCACCCTTTGCCTTGAGGACAGCTTTGCACACTCTTGGCATTCTCTCAACCAGCTTCATGAGGAATGCTTTTCCAACAGTTTTGAAAGAGTTCCCACATATGCTTAGCATTTTCTTGCTGCTATTCCTTCACTCTGCGGTCCAACTCATCCCAAACCATCTCAATTGGGTTGAGGTCGGGCGATTGTGGAGGCCAGGTCATCTGATGCAGCACTCCATCACTCTCCTTCTTGGTCAAATAGCCCTATGGGTCATTGTCCTGTTGAAAAACAAATTATAGTCTCACTAAGTGCAAACCAGATGGGATGGCATATTGCTGCAGAATAGTGTGGTAGCCATGCTGGTTAATTGTGCATTGAATTCTAAATAAATCAGTGTCACAAGCAAAGCACCCTCACACCTCCTCCTCCATGCTTCACGATGGGAACCACACATGCGGAGATCATCTGTTCACCTACTCTGCGTCTCACAGACACAGCGGTTGGAATCAACAATCTCAAATTTGAAATAATCAGACCAAAAGGACAGATTTTCAGTCTAATGTCCACTGCGTGTGTTTCTTGGCCAAAGCAAGTCTCTTCTTATTGGTGTCCTTTATTAGTGGTTTCTTTGCAGCAATTTGACCATGAAGGCCTGATTTACACACACTCTGAACAGTTGATGTTGAGATGTGTCTGTTACTTGAACTCTGTGATTTATTTGGGCTGCATCTGAGGAGTAGTTAACTCTAATGAACTTATCCTCTGCAACAGAGGTAACTCCGGGTCTTCCTTTCCTGTGGCAGTCCTCATGAGAGCCAGTTTCATCATAGCGCTTGCTGGTTTTTGCAACTGCACTTGAAGAAACGTTCAAAGTTCTTGAAATTTTCTGTATTGACTGACCTTCATGTCTTAGTATTAATGGACTGTCGTTTCTCTTTGCTTATTTGAGCGGTTCTTGTATACCACCCTTATCTTGTCACAACACAATGGATTGGCTCAAACGCATTAAGGAAAGAAATTCAACAAATTAACAAGGAACACCTATTAATTGAAATGCATTCAAGGCGACTACCTCATTAAGCTGAGATGGCGCCGGAGCAGAAGGCAGATGTTTTACGTGCCCCCAACCGATTGTTTTTTTGTTTGTTTATCTGCGTTGTTTGGAACTTATTTTTGTACGTAATTTGGCCGCTACCGTCTCTTATGACCGAAAATAACTTCTAGATATCAGGACTGCAATTACTCACCATGGACTAGCAGAATAATTGTACTTCTTTCACGACTTTGAAAAGCCCGAGGTGGAGGATATAGAGCTCCCTCGGGAACAGACCCCGACCCCATTGATCTTCGTGAAGAGGCGGCGGAGAAAGAGGCCTGAGGGCGGAGGTGATCAAATTAACCCACACTCCTCTCAACTCTGCTAGCAAACATGCAATCTTTGGACAATAAAATTGAGGAGTTATTGGGAAGATTAAACTACCAAAGGGATATTAAAAACTAACATCTTATGCTTCACAGGGTCGTGGCTGAACGACAACAATATCAACATAGAGCTGGCTGGTTATACGATGTACCGGTAGGATAGAACAGTGGCGTCTGCTAAGACAAGGGGTGGCGGTCTATGTATTTTTGTAAAAAACAGCTGGTGCACGATACCTAAGGAAGTCTCGAGCTATTGCACGCCTGAGGTAGAGTTTCTCATGATATGCTGCAGTCCACATTACCTACCGAGAGATTACCTATATTCTTTGTAGCTGTTTTACATACCACCATAGTCAGAGGCTGGCACTAAGATAGCATTGAATGAGCTGTATTCCGCCATAAGCAAACCAGAAAACGCTCACCCCGAGGCGGTGCGCCTAGTAGCTTGGGACTTTAATGCAGGGAAACTTAAATCAGCTTTACCAAATTTCTATCAGCATGTTAAAGGTGCTACCAGAGGGAAAAGAACTCTGGACCATCTATACTCCAAACACAGATATGCATACAAAGCTCTCCCTCACCCTCCATTTGGCAAATCTGACCATAATTCCATCCTCCTGATTCCTGCTTACAAGCAAAAATGAAAGCAGGAAGCACCAGTGACTAGATCAATTAAAAAAAGTGGTCAGATGAAGCAGATGCTAAGCTACAGGACTGTTTTGCAGACTGGAATATTCTCCGGGATTCCTCCAATGTCATTGAGGAGTACACCACATCTGTCATTGGCTTCATGACATCGTCCCCACAGTGATGGTACGTACATACTCAAACAAAAAAGCCATGGATTACAGACAGCATCCGCACTGAGCTAAAGGCTAGAGCTACCGCTTTCAATGAGCGGGACTCTAACCCGGAAGCTTGTAAAAAAATCTGACGACCATCAAAACAGGCAAAGCGTCAATACAGGATCAAGATCGAGTCGTACTACTCCAGCTCTGATGCTCGTCGGATGTGGCAGGGCCTGCAAACCATTACAGACTACAAAGGGAAGCACAGCCGAGATCTGCCCAGTGACACGAGCCTACCGGACGAGCTAAACTACTTATATGCTCGCTTCAAGGAAAATAACACTGAAACATGCATGAGAGCGCCAGCTGTACCGTAAGACTGTGTGATCACGCTCTCCACAGCCAATGTAAGTAAGATGTTTAGACGGGTCAACATTCACAAGGCTGCAGGGCCAGATGGATTACCAAGATGTGTACTGCGAGCATGCACTGACCAACTAGCAAGTGTCTTCGCTGACATTTTCGACTGCTCACTGTCTGAGTCTGTAATACCAACATGTTTTATGCAGACCACCATAGTGCCTGTACCAAGAACACTAAGGTAACCTGCCTAAATGACTACCGGCCCGTAGCACTCACATCTGTAGCCATGAAGTGCTTTGAAAGACTGGCCATGGCTCACATCAACACCATCATCCCAGAAACCCTAGACCCAGTCCAATTTGCATACCGCCCCAACAGATCTACAGATGATGCAGTCTCTATTGCACTCCACACTGCCCTTTCCCACTTGGACAAAAGGAACACCTATGTGAAAATGCTATTCATTGAATACAGCTCAGCGTTCAACACCATAGTGCCCTCAAAGCTCATCAATAAGCTAAGGAATCTGGGACTAAACACCTCCCTCTACCACTGGATCCTGGACATCCTGACGGGCCGCCCCCAGGTGGAAAGGGTAGGTAACAACACATCCGCCACGCTGATAACACAGGAGCCCCCTCAGAAGTGCATGCTCAGCCCCCTCCTGTACTCCCTGTTCACTCATGACTGCTCGGCCAGGCACGACTCCAATGCCATCATTAAATTTGCAGATGACAAAAGTGGTAAGCCTGATCACCGACAACGAGACAGCATATAGGGAGGTCAGAGACGTGGCCGTGGGGTGCCAGGACAACCACCTCTCTCTCTGTCAACGTGATCAAGACAAAGGAGGTGATTGTGGACTACAGGAAAAATAGGACCGAGCACGCGCCCATTCTCATCGACAGGGCTGCAGTGAAGCAGGTTGAGAGCTTCAAGTTCCCCCCCAGGAGACTGAAAAGATTTGGCATGGGTCCTCAGATCCTCAAAAAGGTTCTACAGCTGCACCAGAGAACATCCTGACTAGTTGCATCACTGCCTGGTATGGCAACTGCTCGGCCTTCGACTGCAAGGCACAACAGAGGGTAGTGAGAACGACCCAGTACATCACTGGGGCCAAGCTTCCTGCCATCCGGGACCTCTATACCAGGCGGTGTCTGAGGAAGGCCCTAAAAATTGTCAGACTCCAGCCACCCTAGTCATAAAAATAGTCAGACTGCTAACACATGGCAAGCGGTACCGGAGCGTCAAGTCTAGGTCCAAGAGGCTTCTAAAGAGGGTAGAAGCTTCTAAAGAGCTACCCCCAAGCTATAAGACTCCTGAACATCTTGTCAAATGGCTACTCGCATTGTCATCTATGCATGGTCACTTTAATTAACTCTACTTACATACATACTACCTCAACTAACTGGCACCCACCTGTATATATTGCTATTTTTTACTGCTGCTCTTTAATTACTTGTTACTTTTATCTCTTATCCGTATTCTTTGAAACTGCACCGTCGGTTAGGGGCTCGTAAGTAAGCATTTCACTGTAAGGTCTACACTGGTTGTATTCGGTGCATATGATTCATAGAATTTGATTTGATTGAGAGAATGCCAAGAGTGTGCAAAGCTGTCATCAAGGCGAAGGGTGGCTACTTTGAAGAATCTCAAATATATTTAGATTTGTTTCACACGTTTTTGGTTACTACATGATTCCATGTGTTATTTCATAGTTTGTCTTCACTATTACTCTACAAATGTAGAAAATAGTAAAAAATAAAGAAAAACCCTGTAATGAGTAGGTGTCAAAACATTTGACTGGTACTGTAGCTTCAAATTTAAATGACTCAAACCAAACTATAAATTGTATAAATGTATATACAAATATTGAAAGCATTTAATGAGATAATGAAAATGTTTGCAACATGAAAATTGTGTAATTCATTGACGGTCTCTAACTAGCCCCGGAGATAGGCTATCCAAAGTTCAATCAATATTGCCAGTTGCACACCTGTCAGCTGAAGCTAATTGGCTAAATAATTTGGCTAACTCTTCCCACCTGCAAACACACAAGACACCCACATCAAACTGCACCCAGAAACCAACTCACATTTGAATTCAGTCACGGCATCTAGCATTTCTTCATGAACCAAATCTAAAACAAGGCCAAATCAGAAAGTGCATGTTGCTCTTTAATGAGGGATAGCATGGTTCTACGATTATGCACAAGGTTACACAATGTCTATAATGTGGATTATGGTGTATGCTTACTTGTGTACGGTTAATAAAATAAGTGATTTAACATTAAATCATTTTCTGCTCCTTTTCTCACAGCTGGATTCAAAAATACTACAGTACCAATAGACCATGTCAAATCATTTTCTTCCAGGATTCCAACAATGGTAACTGAGAGGGATGAACTTGAGCTTAGTGTTCATATCCACATTTTTTATTTATTTAACTAGGCAAGTCAGTTCAGAACAAATTCTTATTTACAATGATGGCCTACCATATCCACATGTAGGTAATTAAATCATATGCTATTTAAAGCTGTTAGCAATAAGCTTAAATCAGAGGTTGAATAGCATATTATATGATTATGAGAACCTAAAAGATAAAGTAAATTAGTAAGCAAGCTTAGATGGTCATAGGTAGGCTGCACTGCAATTCCATCATCTTTATTGTAAACTGCCAAAGTGCTCCATTTATTTTTTCTTATAAATGAAACCTCTATTCTATTAGCATCAGTGAGCCACATGCAATATCTCCTCAGTCATCGAGTGCACTCATATGGTATTCTGACTGGGCTAGACATTCATCCTTGTAAAAGTTCACTCAGGGTTTCAGGCAACTGCTTTTAATGTGAAATCAGAAACCTGTGCGAGAAATGTGCCGAGATTCACAATGTCAAAGAAAATAGGCCACACATAACAGATCCCTACAAATCAGGTTTCTCACCAAATTCCCACACTAGATTATGTTTACAGATGTCTCTCCAACACAAGCATCAATACAAGGCCAATCCATATCGCTTCGCTGCACAGAATATAGATAAAGTAGAGAATTTTAAGAGTTGACCTAATCCATGTGACAAACTAATAACTCCCTTAATTTTGTTAGACAAGAAATCTAAGATGGAACAAAAACTTCAAGCAACCATAACATGGCCTCAAATACTCAGGCATATGCTAATAAACAAATGACAGGCCAGAGGCAGTAAGTGAACAGCATCTGGAACAATACATATGGCACCACACCTTGGAAATGGTGTAGATCAGTTATGATTTGATTGTCCCTTCAAAGTGTTCCAACTGAACCAAGGGGCTAATCAGAACCAAGTACTAACAAAGTGTTGGATGATTTGTTTGTACTTCAACAGCAAGAATGCAACATGTATGGGGAAAGAAATTCAACTGCACAAATAAAAGTTTAGCCATGGAAATGTGCACAATATTCAAAAAGGAGTTCTTTAAAACATTAAAAAAAAACCTGTGCAAACAAGGTGCCTAGCACAAACTAGGAGTACAGTACAAAAAGGAAATAAGTGCAGACAGGAGACAAGCACGCACAACGATTGGCTATTACGTTATTTTTGTTCCTTTTCTGTCATCAATGTTATACTAGTTGGTAAGCTGAAAGGAACATAATTTAAATTCAAGTACAACAAGAAAATAGATTAATCACACTAAAATCCACAATATTACTGTCTCAGATCGAACAAATTGAAAAAAATTATAATCTCTGGGCTTCAAGACACTAACAATAAACATACAAATCTTGAGCGAGGATAAATTAATTAATTTCAAACAAAAAACAATAAGTGAAAGACATTGTTAAAAGCTGAGCAGAAGTAAAGGATTCATTCAAGTTTTAACCGTGGTTCTAGGCTTACAATATAAGAGCTCAAATCTTAGACACCTAATGACCTGAGTGATGTCATTTGCCAAATTTAAAAGTGTACTGCCCAATACATTCCTCTGGTAAAATGCTTTGTTGCTTGGATTTACAGAACTGGACTTCTCTCAAAGATCTGTGGGAGATTGGCAAAGCGCTGGTGGTTCCTGTAGTTCTGGTTCTGCCATTCGTCCAGAGTGTAATTTGTTCTGTCATTTCCAAATCGTCTTTGGTAATTTCTGATGAACAAACATTTGAGAAAAAAAATTGTATGGGGTAAAGTGAAATCAATACTCAGAAAGGAGTATGTGACTGCATTAGAAAAGATGCAATCAATTGTCCAATTAAGACTCTACAGAGGGCAGCAGTAGAAAAACACGCATGTAGATAGATGCCTGTACCTGCGGGTGAGATCCGAGGGGTGCTGCCACTGCCTGCCGTTGGTGCCTGGTCTCTGATCGGCAACATGGTTCATCAGGTTCAGCAGCTCAGTCATTACCCCTGGAGACAAACCCATACAGGTAGCACACACACACACACACACACACTACAAGCTGAACAATTACTATGAAGAAGATGATACAGGACAGCAAGAATATACAGCATCAATGGCACAGAAAACCTGGGAATTATGCCATTTGAGGGTCATTACAAGCATTATTCAGAAATCTAGAACAAGTGGCTTCAGATAAGTGTCTGCTAAATTACCATTACTATTATTTTTATTAATAATATTAGATTAAGCTGTGTCCATAACAAAAAGGATATAATTAGGGCACAAAATAGACAATTAAGAAAAAAAACCTAGCCAGTCAGTGAGCAAGTCCTAATAACTGTATTTCTGTGAAAAAAGTAAAACTATCAATGAAAAATGGAAAGACAACTTCCTAGTGAAGGTGATTATCCTAGCCCAAGCAGCTCTTAAGATTTGTTACATGTGTGGTAAAGTACCTGGCGACGGCTTAAGCGCCTACACCAGCAAAAAAAAGATGGTGCCCAGAGCTTACCTATGATGTTGCACAATTGTCAATTTTAGTCAAAGTATGGTATATTTGGGCTTGAAGTGGGAAATCCGAAGTGGGAACTTTGTGGAAATCCATGTCAATGACGTGCAAGTGCTTTCTGACTTGCGTGTCATTTACATTTAAAATTGTACTATTTTCTACATTGTAGAGTAATAGTGAAGCCATCAACATTATGAAAGAACAAACATGGAATTATGTAGTACACAAAAATGTTAATCTAAATATATTTTATATTCTTCAAAGTAGCCACCCAAATCAATTAAATAAATGCTTCAGAGTTCAAGTAACAGACATCTCAACATCAACTGTTCAGAGACTGAATCAAATTGTATTAGTCACATGCGCCAAATACAAAATTACTGTGAAACGGTTAATTAAACTGCTGGTCTTTTTTAATTAAAGACCAGCAGTAAAAAAAAAAAAATATATATATATATATATATATATATATAAAGGGGGATGCCAGTACAGAGTCAATGTGCAGGGCACTGGTTCGTTGAGGTAGTATGTACATGTAGGTAGAGTTAATTAAAGTGACTATACAGGCAGTGGTGTGGAGAGGGGCAATGCAAATAGTCTGGGTAGCCATTTGACTAGATGTTCAGGAGTCTTATGGCTTTCTAGTCCGGTGCCGACAGAGATGGCAGTCCTCGCTTCGCGTTCCTAGGAAACTATGCAGTGTTTTTTTTTTTTTTTACGTGTTATTTCTTACATTGGTACCCCAGGTAATCTTAGGTTTCATTACATACAGTTGGGAGGAACTACTGAATATAAGAGCAACGTCAACTCACCATCATTACGACCAGGAATATGACTCTCCCGAAGCGGGTCCTGTGTTGGTTTCATCTTGGTTTCGCCTGTAGCATTAGTTCTGTGGCACTCACAGATAATATCTTTGCAGTTTTGGAAACGTCAGTGTTTTCTTTCCAAAGCTGTCAATTATATGCATAGTTGAGCATCTTTTCGTGACAAAATATCTTGTTTAACCTCTAGCGCTGAGCCATGCCGGATCCGGTAGCGTAATGATAGCCTCAAGCTCAATACCATAACGCAACGTTAACTATTCATGAAAATCGCAAATGAAATGAAATTAATATACTAACTCTCAAGCTTAGCCTTTTGTTAACAACACTGTCATCTCAGATTTTCAAAAATATGCTTCTCAAGCATAGCAAACTAGCATTTGTGTAACAGTACTGATAACTAGCGTAGCATTTAGCATTAGCAGGAAACATTTTCACAAAAACCAGCAAAAACATTCAAATAAATATTTTACCTTTGAAGAACTTCGGATGTTTTCAATGAGGAGACTCTCAGATAGCAAATGCTCAGTTTTTTCCAAAAAGATTCTTTGTGTATTAGAAATAGCTCCGTTTTGTACATCACATTTGGCTACAAAAAAACCCCGAAAATTCAGTCCTCAAAACGCAAACTTTTTTCCAAATTAACTCCATAATATCGACTGAAAACATGGCAAACGTGGTTTAGAATCAATCCTCAAGGTGTTTTTCACATATCTCTTCGATGATATATCGTTCGTGGAAGCATGGTTTCTCCTCTCCATCAAATGGAAAAATACTTGCACCTGGCTTTGCGCACCAATTTCGACGCAGGACACCAGGCGGACACTTGGAAAATGTAGTCTCTTATGGTCAATCTTCCAATGATATGCCTACAAATACGTCACAATGCTGCCGACATCTTGGGGAAATGGCAGAAGGTCTAAGCTTATTCCTGTCGCATTCACAGCCATATAAGGAGACATTAGAAAACAGAGCTTCAGAAATTCTGCTCATTTCCTGTTTGACGTTTCATCTTGGTTTCGCCTGTAGAATGAGTTCTGGGGCACTTACAGACAATATCTTTGCAGATTCTGAAACTTCAGAGTGTTTTCTTTCAAAAACTGTCAAGAATATGCATAGTCGAGCATCTTTTCGTGACAAAATATCGCGCTTAAAACGGGAACGTTTTTTATCCAAAAATGAAATAGCGCCCCCTATATCGAAGAAATTAAGTGGCATTGTTTAAAGTGGCTAGTGATACATTTTTTTACATCCATTTCCATTATTAAAGTGGCTGGAGTTGATTCAGTATGTTGGCAGCAGCCACTCAATGTTAATGGTGGCTGTTTAACAGTCTGATGGCCTTGAGATAGAAGCTGTTTTTCAGTCTCTCGGTCCCTGCTTTGATGCACCTGTACTGCCCTCGCCTTCTGGATGATAGCGGGGTGAACAGGCAGTGGCTCGGGTGGTTGTTGTCCTTGATGATCTTTATGGCCTTCCTGTGACATCGAGTGGTGTAGGTGTCCTGGAGGGCAGGTAATTTGCCCCCAGTGATGCATTGTGCAGACCTCACTACCCTCTGGAGAGCCTTACGGTTGTGGGCGGAGCAGTTGCCGTACCAGGCGGTGATACAGCCCGACAGGATGCTCTCGATTGTGCATCTGTAGAAGTTTGTGAGTGCTTTTGGTGACAAGACACATTTCTTCAGCCTCCTAAGGTTGAAGAGGCGCTGCTGTGCCTTCTTCACAACGCTCTGTGTGGGTGGACCAATTCAGTTTGTCTGTGATGTGTACGCGAGGAACTTAAAACTTACTACCCTCTCCACTCCTCTGCTGTTTCCTGACGTCCACAATCATCTCCTTTGTTTTGTTGACGTTGAGTGTGAGGTTGAGGTTATTTTCCTGACACCACACTCCGAGGGCCCTCACCTCCTCCCTGTAGGCTGTTTCGTTGTTGTTGGTAAACAAGCCTACCACTTTAATGTCGTCCGCAAACTTGATGATTGAGTTGGAGGCGTGCATGGCCACGCAGTCGTGGGTGAACAGGGAGTACAGGAGAGGGCTCAGAACGCACCCTTGTGGGGCCCCAGTGTTGAGGATCAGCGGGGTGGAGATGTTGTTACCTACCCTCACCACCTGGGGGTGGCCGGTCAGGAAGTCCAGTACCCAGTTGCACAGGGCGGGGTCGAGACCCAGGGTCTCGAGCTTGATGACGAGTTTGGAGGGTACTATGGTGTTGAATGCTGAGATGTCATAGATGAACAGCATTCTCACATAGGTATTCCTCTTGTCCAGATGGGTTAGGGCAGTGTGGTTGCGATTGCGTCGTCTGTGGACCTATTGGGGCGGTAAGCAAATTGGAGTGGGTCTAGGGTGTCAGGTAGGGTGGAGGTGATATGGTCCTTGACTAGTCTCTCAAAGCACTTCATTATGACTGAAGTGAGTGCTACGGGGCGGTAGTCGTTTAGCTCAGTTACCTTAGCTTTCTTGGGAACAGGAACAATGGTGGCCCTCTTGAAGCATGTGGGAACAGCAGACTGGGATAAGGATTGATTGAATATGTCCGTAAACACACCAGCCAGCTGGTCTGCGCATGCTCTGAGGACGTGGCTAGGGATGCCGTCTGGGCCTGCAGCCTTGCGAGGGTTAACACGTTTAAATGTTTTACTCACGTTGGCTGCAGTGAAGGAGAGCCCGCAGGTTTTGGTAGCGGGCCATGTCAGTGGCACTGTATTGTCCTCTAAGCGAGCAAAAAAAGTTATTTAGTCTGTCTAGGAGCAAGACATCCTGGTCCGCGACAGGGCTGGTTTTTTCTACTTTGTCTCTATACTGACACTTAGCTTGTTTGATTGCCTTGCAGGTGGAATAGCTACACTATTTGTATTCGGTCATGTTTCCGGTCACCTTGCCTGAGCTCTCTTGAATTTTTTCAACATTTTGTTAAAAATCGCACAAAATTTCAACGTCCTGCTACTCATGCCAGGAATATAGTATATGCATATGATTAGTATGTGCGTTTCTAAAACGGGTTAAATCATGTCTGTGACTATAACAGAACGTGAATAGCAGGCAAAATCCCAAGAAAAACCTGTTCACAAAAAAAAAAAAAAAAACAGTATCCATCCGCCAGTCTCTGAATTGTCTATGGCAAGGGAAAATAGATAGCGGCCAGTTTACAGTTCCTACAGCTTCCACACGATGTCGCCAGTACTGGCAATTGGGTTGAAGTTAATCCTTGGTGAAATGAGAAATAGGCACTTCCTGTCATCCAGTACACAGGAGGAAGTTTATGGAAGAGAGAATATGGACCATGATTTCAAGAGTAGCTGCTATTGAATACAGATCGCCCCGTGATCAATTTGATCGATTATTAACGTTTACAAATACCTAAAGTTGGGTTACAAAAGTAGTTTGAAGTGTTTTGTCAAAGTTTATAGGCAACTTTTTTAATTTAAAAAAATGACGTTGCGTTTTGGAAAGCTGTTTTTTCCTGGATCAGACGGGCTATATAAATGGACATTTTGGGTATACATGGATGGATTTAATCGAGAAAAAAAAAGACCCAATTGTGATGTTTATGGGACATATAGGAGTGCCAACAAAGAAGCTCGTCAAAGGTAATGAATGTTTTATATTTTATTTCTGCGTTTTGTGTAGCGCCGGCTACGCTAATTATTTTGTTTACGTCCCCTTCAGGTATTTCGGGGGGTTGCATGCTATCAGATAATAGCTTCTCATGCTTTCGCCGAAAAGCATTTTAAAAATCTGACATGTTGGCTAGATTCACAACGAGTGTAGCTTTAATTCAGTACCCTGCATGTGTGTTTTAATGAAAGTTTGAGTTTTATCGAGTACTATTAGCATTTGGCGTTGCGCATTTCCATTTCCTGTTGGCTAGCGTCTCACCTGGCTCTAAGAGGGTTTAACGTAGCGTTATGGTAATGAGCTTGAGGCTATAATTACGATCCCGGATACGGGATTGCTCGTCACAACAGGTTTAATATAATGTTTACATACCCTACATTACTCATCTCATATGTATATACACTGTACTCTATACCATCTACTGTATCTTTCCTATGCCGTTCTGTACCATCACTCATTCACATATCTTTATGTACATATTCTTTGTCCCTTTACACTTGTGTGTATAAGGTAGTAGTTGTGGAATTGTTAGGTTAGATTACTCGTTGGTTATTACGGCATTGTCGGAACTAGAAGCCAAAGCCTTTCGCTACACTCGCATTAACATCTGCTAACCATGTGTATGTGACAAATAAAATTTGATTTGGGGGTAGAAGCTGTTTAAAAGCCTCTTGGGCCTAGAGTCAGGGCTTCATGGTATAATTGCTGCAAAAAAACGAATACTAAAAGGACACCAATAAGAAGAAGAGACTTGCTTGGGCAAAGAAACACGAGCAATGGACATTACACCGGTGGAAACTTGTCCTTTGGTCTAGAGTCCAAATTGGACATTTTTGGTTCCAACCTCCATGTCTTTGTGAGACAGGTGAACAGATGATCTCCGCATGTATATTTCCCACCGTAAAGCATGGAGGAGGAGGTGTTATGCTGTGCGTGTGCTTTGCTGGTGACACTGTCTGATTTATTTAGAATTCAAGGCACACTTAACCAGCATGGTTACCACAGCATTCTGCAGCGATACACCATCCCATCTGGTTTGGGCTTAGTGGGACGATCATTTTTTTTCAACAGGACAATGACCCAACACATCTCCAGGCTGTGTAAGGGCTATTTCACCAAGGAGAGTGATGGAGTGCTGCATCCCACAATCCCCCGACCTCAACCAAATTGAGATGGTTTGGGATGAGTCAGACTGCAGAGTGAAGAAAAAGCAGCCAACAAGTGCACAGCATGTGGGAACTCCTTAAAGACTGTTGGAAAAGGATTCCAGGTGAAGCTGGTTGAGAGAAAGCTTTGCATGCTCTTGGCAGTCAAGGAAAAGGGTGGCTATTTGAAGAATCTCAAATAGAAAATATATTTTGATTTATTTTACACTTTTTTGGTTACTACATGATTCCATATGTGTTGTTTCATAGTCTTGAGGTCTTCACTATTATTCTAGAAAATATAAAAAAAGAAAGAAAATTAGTAGGTGTCCTAAAACATTTGACCGGTAGTGTACATGTACAAATTACCTCGACTAACCTGTACCCCTGCACATTTACTCGGTACCGGGCCCCTGTATATAGCCTTGTTATTGTTATGTAATTCTTCTGTTACTTTTATTTTATTTAGTTAAGAAAATATTAACTGTATTTCTTGAACTGCACTGTTGGTTAAATAAGGGCTTGTAAGTGTGCATTCGGCGCATGTGACAAATTAGATTTGATGTCTCTGAATGTCCTTGAGTGGCCCAGCCAGAGCCCGGACTTGAACCTGATTAAACATCTCTGGAGAGACCTGAAAACAGCTGTGCAGCGACGCTCCCCATCCAACCTGACAGAGCTCGAGAGGATCTGCAGAGACGAATGGGAGAAACTCCCCAAATACAAGTGTGCCAAGCTTGTAGCGTCAAACCCAAGAATACCTGAGGTTGTAATCGCTGCCAAATGAGCTTCAACAAAGTACTGAGTAAAGGGTCTGAATACTTACATGTGGTATTTCAGTTGTCATATACATACACACACGCTAACATTTCTAAATGACTGGTCTTTTCCTTTACGCACTGCACAGCAAAATTCATAGGTAGGTTAGGATTCAAGGTTATTAGGACTGGCATGAATTAAGTCTGACTTAGAACGGGACTTCACACAAAGCCTTACACATCATTACAGCCAACCACAGAGGATTCACGACAACATAAGATAAGGACTCAGTGTGGAAATGGGGTAAGGTTTTGGGGGCGATAAATAGACTTCAAGAGAACGAGAAATTAGTTGAAATAACTTATGTTGGGATAACAAGAACATTTCACTAAACTCACCAATTGAAGCACCCGGTTAGCACCAGGCCCCCAACATCCCAAATAATGAGATACACCTCTTACCTTCTCCTGCACCAATGTTCTCCCTTATGTGTCTGGTGACTGAGTCCACATAGAGCCACTTCTCACGCTGCCAGTCCTCCTCCCTGTCATAGACCACTGGCCTGGAAAAGACATCCACCCAATTCAAACACTCAAGAAATCTATTCTGCTTCCTTACACTCTCACAAGACCTCAGATCTGACAGAATTGAATAAGTAATGCTTTATTGAGGCTTTGACCATTCAAGTCATGTAAAAGTATTGATTAAATAAAGATGCATTTGTGAAGTGGTTGAGTGGGAGAATAACCAGACCGTCTGTCTACATTCAGAGAAGAAAAATAAACCAGTCTCTCTGGAAATAATACCAGTCAGCAGGGCCTGAAGCAAAATTTTTGGTCCAACAGCCAGCATGTAGATTTTAAAATTTACCCACCACCCAAAATATTTTTGTCTGCTGGAATTACACCAACACAAAAAAAGGGATGAGGATCCTTTGTCATGTTTCTAAATCAATAATTGTATTACTAGTAAGATGTAATGAGGAATAGTGTTTCATTTGATCTTTTGTGACCAAGTCTTTAAACCAAAATGTCAGATGAGACAAATGTTCGCCTGCCCCTTTCAGGGCGGGAGGTTACTGTGGTAATGCCAGTTGAGCCATGTTTGTGCCTGTGAGAGTCTGACTAGGAGCCAACGTCTTCTCTTCCCTAGCAGTTGAAACTCAAACATTGAAAAACAACCTAGCTTGTGAACAAAACAAAGTAAATAGCCATGAAACACAAGGACAGTCTCACTTCAGTCAACTTTCGTTATGCCTATGAGTAGCGCTTCTAAGCACTTGACGTCAGCACAGCCCCCAGCCAGGCAATGTTGCTGAGCGATGTGGGATAGGCTATAGGATTAATAGTTATTTGACTATGTGCGATTCATTTACCAACTATGAAACAAAAAACAGCCGAAAGACTGCGGATGCATTTATTTTGCTATAAATCATACTATTTTAATTCATAAATGCAAGTGAAATGCTAGCACTGGAGTCTTGACCACCCGCCAACATGGCTGGTGAAATAGACATCTTACCGCCAATGCCGAAATCTGCCTGCATTTGGCGGGTGTTAATTTTAGGCCATGCCAGATAGGGAAGAAAAATCACCAAATTGCTCCCTCTAGAGGATATTTAGAAAACATCAAGGACTCTGAAATGTACCTTGGTGCAGTTTTCTGGACAGGTCTTGTATTGACCACTTTCTGGTCAGACGAAGTTGAAGCTGCCTGGACAGGTTTTATCTTTGTCACTTTCTGCCCAAGCGAAGGTTTATGGACAATTGTGTTCTTGATAATGTTCTGTCCAGGTGAAGGTTTCTGGACAGGTCTTGTTGTCATATTGACAACATTCTTCTCCAGAGAAGGTTTCTGCGCAGACCTGGTCTCAGACACTTTCTGCTCAGGCGGCGTTGAGAGTTGGCTGCTGCTGCTCTGTTGCACGCTGGGAACCACCAATACTGACCTCACCTGGACACAGCAGAAAGGTCTTACAGCAATATGACTAGAGAAATCCACACAAGCACTATACAGTCACAACCAAATCTAAGCTATCCTAACAGTTGATGCAGGGAAAACAAATACATTTCAAAACATGGCTATATGGACACAAAATACAGGATTTATTTTTGTTAATGATGAAATATGATTAGTTAAATCAAACAGCTACATTAAGAAAACAAAATAAATGCGTTCGGACCACTTACCTGGACTTGGAGAGGAAAGGCTTTCTCGTAGCTGGGCTCCACGGTTACCTCTTCAGCCAGGAGTGTGACCTGGCACTCATGAACTGAATCAAGCACACCTCCTCCCCCCTCCACCACATTTCCCTCACAACCCGCATTGAACTCCACTGGGGCAATGTGACACAATGAGGACTCCAGTATCGGGGCACCGATACTCCAATCGTCCCCTGCCGTACCCTCCAAGCCCTCATCTGCACCCTCCACTGGGACCAGAGGTGCCCCATATAACCCATAAGCTACATCCTCCGAAGTGAAAGAGTAGTGTGGCTGGCAAACCATAGCCTGGCCCCCATTGGGATCAGGGAACCCTGGAGGACATGGAGGCTCCCCATCATCTGACACAGCCACCTGCAGCCTCTGCATCACCTCCCTCCCCATAAACAAAGGGCTGGACGAGATGCGGGGCTGCAGGGGTGGCACAGCCTGAGACACATCCTTTCCTGCTTTAAGTGCCTCAAGGTAGGACCTGGAAAAAAAACCCTCAATGCTCACAACCTCCTCTTCCTCCTGATGGTTTATCTCCTCATTGCCCTCTTTTCCCCTTTCTCCTTCTCCCACCATCTTCTCTCCTTTCCCCTCCTCCCTCTCTCCTACGTCATATCCCTCCCTTGAAACCTGGTCCTGTGTTGGACTATGAGCTAAGAAAGGCTTAGTTTGCTGGGTGTCGCCGTCACTGGGGTTACGGGTGCCGTCGTCGTAAAAACTGTTACAGCTATCGACAAAGGCTTCAATGCCCTCATCGCTCCCCCTGTCGCTGTCAATGGGGCTCAGGCACATGATGTCGTCAACGTCAAAGTCAAAAACAGGACCAAGGTCCATCGAGACTTTCTCAGGCTCATGGCTCAGGGTCTCAGACTCATTTGATACGGGGCCGCCTGGAGCTGCAGCACCACCCGGTCTACTTCCAGCCTCTCCTGCTTGGCCACACTGGATATGATCAGAGTTTGGCACACATATCACAGCTTCTGGTGTACCATTATCTTTGACTGCATTTTCAACACTAGATGGCACTTTCTGGAGGTCAGTGGTAGGGGAGACAGTGGCTACATCTGGAAGGATGCTGCATGAAACTACAACACAAGCCAGGTCTGGGGAGATGGCCTTAGGACTGCAGGGCTTTTTGTATGTAGTCTCGTACGTGTCATCAAGGCAGGAGTCATCCAATCGCCTCTTGTGTGTTGTAGGGGCATTGTTGTTCACAATCTCTATTTTCAAGTTGCAGAATGGATTGGATGAATTCCATGACTGGTTAGTGCCGCTAGGACTAACCCTACCGTTTTCACAAGTTATCATTCTAGAATAAACAGAGAGCGGTCTCAAGTGCCCAAAACTCTTATCATCTCCTCTTGGTTTTGCACTACTTAGCCTATGAAATATTGTCTTCAGAGGCTGGATAGGCCTCTCCATTGCCCCCGATACAGTGGTTAACCAGCTGGGGCTAAACAGATACCAGGATCAGGAACTCTTCTAGAATGTTTCCTAAAGGGTAGGAAAAAAAATGACATCCACAACTATTTTGCTTCAATTCCAATTCAGACCTTCTCTGAGCTACAGTTGTGAAACAGGAAAGAATAACTAAGCCCCTCTGGATCACATATTTTTGGAATCCTTCAGAATAAGAGTCACGTCCTGTACACCTGGTAAAAACTACAAAAACATTAAACGCAACATGTAAAGTGTTAGTCCAATGTTTCATGAGCTGAAATTAAAGATCCCAGAAATGTTCCACCCGCACAAAAAGCTTTTCTCTCTCAAATTCTAAGCACAAATGTATTTACATCCCTGTTAGTGAGCATTTCTCCTTTGTCAAAATAATTAATCAACCTGACAGGTGAGGCATATCAAGAAGCTGATTAAACAGCATGATCATTACACAGGTGCACCTTGTCCTGGGGACAATAAAAGGCCACTAAAATGTGCAGTTGTGTCAGGCAACACATTGTCAGATGTATCAAGTTGAGGGAGTGTGCAATTGGCATGCTGACTGCAGGAATATCCACCATAGCTGTTGCCAAAGAATTAGGGCTGAGCCCAATTGGTCGACTGGTCGATTGTTTGGTCGTTAGGCTATTGGTTGACCGGGATTGTTTTAGTTGAGTAGTAACATACATATACAGTGCCTTCGGGAAGTATTTCGACTACTTGACTTTTCCCACATTGTTATGTTACAACCTTCTAATAAAAAATAAAATAATAACTGTCACCAATCTACACACAATACACCATAATGACAAAGCGAAAACAGATTTTTAGAAATGTTGCAGTTGTATTAAAAATAAAAACGGAAATACCTTATTTTACATACCCTTTGCTACGAGACTCGAAATTGAGCTCAGGTATATCCGGTTTCCATTGATCATCCTTGAGATGTTTCTACAACTTCATTGGAGTCCACCTGTGAGGTTGAAGGAATTGTTCGTAGAGCTCCGAGACAGGATTGTGTCAAGGCACAGATCTGGGGAAGGGTACCAAAAAATGTCTGCAGCATTGAATGCCAAGCGTCACGTCTGGAGGAAACCTGGCACCATCCCTACGGTGAAGCATGGTGGTGATAGCATCATGCTGTGAGGATGTTTTTCAGCAGCAGGGACTGGGAGACTAGTCAGGATCGAGGCCAAGATGAACAGAGCAAAGTACAGAGAGATCCTTGATGGAAACCTATCCAGAGCACTCAGGAACTCAGACTGGGGCAAAGGTTCACCTTCCAACAGGACAACAATCCGAAACACACGGCCAAGACAACACAGGAATGGCTTCGGGACATGTCTTTGATTGTCCTTGAGTGGCCCAGCCAGAGCCCGGACTTGAACCCGATCAAACATCTCTGGAGAGTCCTGAAAATAGCTGTGCAGCGACGCTCCCCATCCAACCTGAGAGGATCTGCAGACAAGAATGGGAGAAACTCCCCAAATACAGGTGCGCCAAGCTTGTCGCATCATATCCAAGAAGACTTGAGGCTGTAATCGCTGCCAAAGGTGCTTCAAGAAAGTACTGAGTAAAGGTTCTAAATAATTATGTAAATGTGATATTTCAGTTTTTGTAAAAAAGTAAAAAATATGCACACAATTCTAAAAACCTGTTTTTGCTTTGTCATTATGGTGTCGTGTGTCAATTTCTGAGGGGGGGAAACGACTCCCCATCCCGCATGAGGGAGCGTAATCATCGACTGACACTAATTAGCATAACGCAACGGACATAAATATTCCTAGAAAATATTCATATTCATGAAAATCACAAGTGAAATATATTGAGACACAGCTTATCCTTTTGTTAATCACCCTGTCAACTCAGATTTTCAAAATATGCTTTACAGCCAAAGCTAGACAAGCATTTGTGTAAATATATCGATAGCCTAGCATAGCATTTTGTCCAGCTAGCAGCAGGTAACTTGGTCACGGAAATCAGAAAAGCAATCAAATTAAATTGTTTACCTTTGATGCGCTTCGGATGTTTTCACTCACGAGACTCCCAGTTTGATAGCCAATGTTCCTTTTTTCCAAAAATATTATTTTCGTAGGCGAAATAGCTCCGTTTGTTCTTCACGTTTGGCTGAGAAATCGCCCGGAAATTGCAGTCACGAAAACGCAGAAAAATATTCCAAATTAGCTCCATTATAAATCGACAGAAACATGGCAAACATTGTTTATAATCAATCCTCAAGGTGTTTTTCAAATATCTATTTGATAATATATCCACCGATTGGAATAATGGCTACCTCTGTATTTTACACGAGAATCACTCTGGGAGCATCAGCCGCTTACAGGTATTCTTCAACATAAATGCGTAAAACTACGTCACAATGCTGTAGACACCTTGGGGAATATGGAGAAAAAGTAATCTGGTTGATAGCCCATTCACTGCTCAATAGGGACGCATTGGAACGCAGCGCTTTCAAAACATGAGGCACTTCCGGATTGGATTTCTCTCAGGGCAATATCAGTTCTGTTATACTCACAGACAATATTTTTACAGTTTTGGAAACTTTAGAGTGTTTTCTATCCTAAGCTGTCAATTATATGCATATTCTAGCATCTTGTCCTGACAAAATATCCCGTTTACTACGGGAACGTTATTTTTCGAAAAATGAAAATAGTGTCACAAAAGGTTAATACATTTTAGAATAAAGCTGTAACGTAACAAAAACACTTCTGGTTACTACATGATTCCATATGTGTTATGAAAGAAGTGAGAAAGAAGTTATGCTTTATTTCATAATAATTTACAAGATTAGTATATATGTTTTTTTAAATTTTGTTTGGAGTGCTCCAAGTGAGTATGTGTCTGGTTTCTCTGTCCTGATAATGTTGAGGGAGCGCACGTATAGAAGTACCTGGCCTGCTGCGCGGAAATATACGAAAGTTTTTTTTTTTTTTAAACATCCATTTCAAATTATATATTAAATCTATAGTTCCTCAAAGTAAGCTATTTGAAAAATCTTTCCAACTATCCTCAGCATGAAAGAGCATTATAGGCCTACTGCTGCATTGGCCTATAGGCTATGAGTTTCATGTGCTCATTTCTTTACCCGCCAATGGATCATGATGTATCAATTAGAGGTTGACCGATTATGATAACGATTATTGGAGGACCAAAAAAGCCGATACCGATTAATCGGCCGATTTAAAAAAAAAAATGTAATAATGACAATTACAACAATACTGAATGAACACTTATTTTAACTTAATATAATACATCAATAAAATCAATTTAGCCTCAAGTAAATAATGAAACATGTTCAATTTGGTTTAAATAATGCAAAAACAAAGTGTTGGAGAAAAAAGTAAAAGTGCAATATGTGCTATGTTCCTTGCTCAGAACATGAGAGCATATGAAAGCTGGTGGTTCCTTTTAACATGAGTCTTCAATATCCCCAGGTAAGAAGTTTTAGGTTGTAGTTATTATAGGACCATTTCCCTCTATACCATTTGTATTTCATTAACCTTTGACTATTGGATGTTCTTATAGGCACTTTAGTATTGCCAGTGTAACAGTATAGCTTCCGTCCCTCTAGTTAGCGCGCACTAACTAGCTAGCCATTTCACTTCGGTTACACCAGCCTCATCTCGGGAGTTGATAGGCTTGAAGTCATAAACAGCGCAATGCTTGACGCACAACGAAGAGCTGCTAGCGAAACGCACGAAAGTGCTGTTTGAATAAATGTTTACGCGCCTGCTTCTGCCTACCACCGCTCAGTCAGATACAGTATAATCTGACTGAGTATACAAGTAAGGTTGCAAGATTGAATCCCTTGAGCTGACAATGTGAAAATCTGTTTTTCTGACCCTGAACAAGGCAGTTAACCCACCGTTCCTAGGCCGTCATTGAAAATAAGAAAATGTTAACTGATTTGCCTAGTTAAATAAAAGGTATATATAAAATTAAAATAAAATAGGCAAATCGGTGCCCAAAAATACAGATTTCCGATTGTTATGAAAACTTGAAATTGGCCCTAATTAAATCAGCCAATCCGATTAATCGGTCGACCTCTAGTATCAATATGGCAGAGGCTGGTGATCTCGCATTAGTCGACTTTAAACTTTTAGATTATATATTTTTTTGCGATTGACCACATGACAATTTTCAGAAAATGTTATTGAAATGAAACTGTCCACAAAAACACACATATGAAAATCATAACTGGCACACAGAAGGGTAGAACTGGTAGGATAAATTCTAACTTCCCCAAACTTGAAATTCACATGCAGCCTCTGAAGACTATAAAATAATTGCCTCCACGTTTCCATGGTCGGATTTTGCCTATAGGCTACTTTGTAGCAAGGTAAGATTATTAAAAACCACGCTGGGCCAATTGTGCACTTTTCAAATAATGAAATGAACACCCTTCGGGCCACTCTTGCCAGGAATGCGGAGTTTTTTGTATTTTTTTTTATTATTCTGTTGGTAAGCCTAAAAAGGTTTTTAGGCGAAATAACCCCATCAAAAGCAATAACTTCTTTAGAAGAGGTAATATGTCAGGCCTATTGGACCAAACTCAATGATAGTCTATAGCATAGACAATAGAATGAAAATGAACTGAACTTTTAAGCGATCTGATTTTTTGTTTCTAAATCATTTGCAACAATGATACACTTAGCTAGCTACCCACCTCGTTCCTTTCTGCTAGCATGTAGTACACCATCATGTTTCGGGAGGCGTGTCTTCTCAGATTCCACAATGACTCTTTAGTTGTGGACACTACATCACCGCACTCCCTCTCTTACTCTTTGTAAGTCAACTTGATCTTGCACCTGTGTGTTTTGTCAGTTTCTTAATGAAAATATGGAAAAAAGCCTTTGGGTAACTTGCTCCACGCTTCAGTCAAATTGGGCACGCGCAATTCCTCGCTCCGCTCACATACTCTGGGCCCAGTCTGATGACCTGGAGCCTGCCGCACCACCCTGGGAAGCTTCTCCTGTTATAGATGCACTTCAGACCCTGTCCTAACCCGAGATGTACTCTTAAGGAGCCGAACGTTACAGTTAGCCTAAGGACCTTGTGTTATTTTCAGAGGTAGACTGGCTCTGATAGCCAGAACACCACCTAAACGTGAATAGATTATCAATATACGGTTCTAGAAACACATGCGAAATGCACACTTACTGTATACTGTTAAAAATGCAGTTGGCTAACCTCACAAAATTACCATTATATTGATTTTTCTACTAACGTTACCTAGCCAACACTGTAGCTCGCTAGGAAATGCGATTCATCACGACACATCACAAAATAATTTGAGCCAGACTAGCTAGCTCAAGTTGGCATATTTCGTCTCATTTACTGTTATTTGAAGGTGCCATGCTTCAATAATTTTCTTAGATAGGTATTGTTTTACGTAAATTAAAGTTGTAAAAACATGCTAACGTTAACCGTTGACGTTAGCGCGTCGCTTCCCCCTCATCAGATTTTTTTTTTATCGGTCCAACACAAAAGTTTGATAGTTGGTTGTATAACTAGCTAACTGAACAGTAGCTAATGTTCATAAACTCACCACTTGTATTGTTGTCAAATCAGCCAATGCACAGCCAAAAACACTTGTGGTAATTGGCGCCTCAATTTAGCGGGGTGCCTCCGTGTAGCTGCATGCGCGAGGAAGAGCAATGAGTTCACGTGACATCTTCAAGTTAGAGGGTACATTTGACCGATGGACCAGAAATCTATCCTTATTTGGATACAATCGAAGTGAGGCGTGTGTACTAGAGTTTGACACGGAAACAGGGGTCCCACGGGATTCTGGCAGGAATGGGAGTCAAGTTCAGGACTGTCCAGAGGAACTGGTTTACTATCGCGCCTCGTTCCAGTTGTAGCCAGTCATTACTTTACCTCAGATGCACGCGGAGAAATGCACAATAACGCATGTCTATTGCCGCGTTCAAGGCAACTGGGAACTCTGAAATTACGAGGTTACATCATGACGTCGGTGATCTTCAGCTCGGAAAGTCAGAGCTCTAGAAAGAGCCCCGAGTTGGAATTCCGAGTTGGATGACCGTTCAAATCGATTTTTCCCAGTCGGAAAAGGAATAGATACCATTATAAATGAGACTCAAACAGGATTTTTGAAGGACCGTCACATAAACTCTAACATTCGTTTAGTCTTGGACCTTATAGATTATTCAGATGCAATTGACTCAGATGCGGTTGTCCTATTTTTTTACTTCTGTTAAGCCTTTGACACAATTGAACATGAATTTCTCTAGGTCTCTAAAACTTTTGGGATTTGGTGAAAATGTTATTAAAGTAATTCGCATGTTTTACAAAGATATAAATAGTTCTGTGCTACTAAACCCTAATACTTTCAAAAGATTCAGTATCAACAGAAGTGTACGACAGGGATGCCCAATTTGGCCATTTTTATTCATTTTGGTTGTGGAACTTCTATCTCTAGATATTCTGAATAATGCAAACCATTTTTAACAAAGAAATCAACATTTCCCAACTGGCTGATGATACTACTCTTTTCTTAAGAGACAAAGACCAGGTCGCCCATGCCCTTAATGCTATAACTGCATTTTCTATTGCATCAGGATTAATACTGAATGTTTCTAAATGTGAAATCTTATGTTTATTTGACTCTGATGATAAAGAAATAGAAAATATTCCTGTAAGGGACTGTGTTAAATATTTAGGAATACATCTGTCAAAAAAACACTAAGTCAGACAACATTTGAATTTCTCTCCTAAAATTAAGAGAACTAAAAATATATTTAAGAATTGGCTACAAAGAGATTTTTCTATACTTGGGAGAGTACTTCTGTCCAAGGCAGAGGGACTGTCGTTTTGTGTAACCCGCATTATCGTTATGTGTAAATCTTGCTACTTGTAAAGAGATCAATAAGACCTTTCTTGACTTCATCTGGAAAAATAAGTCTCACAAACTTAAAAAAATCTGTCCTTTCTAACAAAAGAGCTGAAGGCGGTCTAGAAGTGTTGGATTTTGTTGACATAAAATACACTTTCAAGATAAACTGGTTGAAAAAACGTTTGATCAATACTGATTCAATATGGTATTTCATACCAAATAATGTGTTTAATAAATTGGGAGTTCTTCAATTTTACTGAAATGTAATTATATTCCTGAAAGATTACCTGCTAAATTGGCTAGGTTTCACCAACAAGCTTTAATGGCATGGAAAATATGTTTCCTGCACAATTTTTCACATATGAACAATTTATAACATTGAAAGAGTTTCCAATACCTTTCAGAGAGTTTATTTCTGTGATCAAAGCCATTCCCAGTGGTCTAACTACACTAATTAAAACTAATCTTAGCTTTGGTAATGATCACAAAGTTTATCCAGAACTCAGATTGGAAGGCATGGGCTTACTTGAGAGATCTTGTTATAATAAATATATGAGACAAATTCTTCATTTACAAAACCAACTTACACCGAGAGGAAAGTTTTTCTGGAACATGCTTATTCCTGACATTGTCTGGAAAAAATGCATGGTTAAGGCCTTACAAATACTGTATACCAAACAAAGTTAAGGAAGTGCACTTCAACATTTTACATAAGATATATCCATGTAATTCTATGATATCCAAATGTGTGGCTATTGATGATATCTGCGTTTTCTGTGAAAAAGAAGGTGAGAATCTGTCTCACTAGTTCTTTGAATGTAAATTTGTGTCAGAAATACTTATTTACCATTATGAACACTGCCTGTTTTTGACATTAAATATATAATATGTTACTATTGCAGTGATAACAAGACCACTAAAATTATTGTAAAAATGTTAATTCTTGTTGCCAAATACTTCATACACAAACAAAAATTCCAAAATTCTATACCAAAATTACATATTTTTCTGATTGAATTCAACTATCTTATTAAAACATTAACCCCAGTGTATAACAACAAGAATAATATCTTCCTAAATCATTATAATAAGATTTTTCAGTGAATACAATTGCACTAAAATTGTTGATTTGTTGTATTAGTTTAGTGATATTTTTGGTGTTTGAGTATTTTCTTGTTAATACCTGTTTTGTTTTGTTAGACATGTTTGATGTAGCAATGTAAATAGATTTTTGTATTATGAATAATACACAGAAAAAAAACTAGTCACGGAAAAAAAAGAGCCCTAGAAAGAACCCCGAGTTGGAATTCCGAGTTGGATGACCTTTCAAATCGATTTTCCCAGTCGGAACTCGAATTTTTCCGAGTTCACAGTTGTTTTCAACGCGCCAATTATTCATGTATTCATCCGGCTCTGGTAAATACAACGGCTGCCTTCATTGATTACACCTTGTAGTGTTGTTATTAGCTGTGTAGCAAATGTCTCGTGAGCTCTGAGCAGCACAGCAGCCTAACCGAGCAGTTGTTATGGCTACTCACACGCAGAGCGGCTGAATCGCATTAGTGGAAACCATGACTGTTCTCAGGGCACATCTGCCGGTTTTGACTAGGAGAAGTGACTTTTCGTATCAGGTTAGTAGAATTTACGTGGCAGGTTATTAGGATAAATAGGTTAATGTTACGAAAACGGTTAGGGTTAGCTATAGTTGTAACCGACGGGACTCGAACATAAACTCAGCAAAAAAAGAAACGTCCCTTTTTATTTCAAAGATGATTCGTAAAAATCCAAATAACTTCACAGATCTTCATTGTAAAGGGTTTAAACACTGTTTTCCATGCTTGTTCAATGAACCATAAACAATTAATGAACATGCACCTGTGGAACAGTTGATAAGACACTAACAGTTTACAGACAGAAGGTGATTAAGGTCACAGTTATGAAAACTTAGGACACTAAAGAGGCCTTTCTACTTACTCTGAAAACACCAAAAGAAAGATGCCCACGGTCCCTGCTCATCTGTGTGAACGTGCCTTAGGCATGCTGCAAGGAGGCATGAGAACCGCAGATGTGGCCAGGTCAATAAATTGCAATGTCCGTACTGTGAGACGCCTAAGACAGTGCTACAGGGAGACAGGACGGACAGCTGATCATCTTCACACTGGCAGACCACGTGTAACAACACCTCCACAGGATCTGTACATCCGAACATCACACCTGCGGGACAGGTACAGGATGGCAATAACAATTGCCTGAGTTACACCAGGAACGCACAATCCCTCCATCAGTGATCAGACTGTCCGCAATAGACTGAGAGAGGCTGGACTGAGGGCTTGTAGGCCTGTTGTAAGGCAGGTCCTCACCAGACATCACCGGCAACAACGTCGCCTGTGGGCACAAACCCACCATCGCTGGACCAGACAGGACTGACAAAAAGTGCTCTTCACAGACGAGTCGCGGTTTTGTCTCACCAGGGGTGATGGTCGGATTTGGTGACAAGACAGGAATGTCAGTGTTTTGTCATGGCCAGTAAAGAGCCCGGATCTCAATCCCATTGAGCACGTCTGGGACCTCTTGGATCGGAGGGTGAGGGCTAGGGCCATTTCTCCCAGAAATGTCTGGGAACTTGCAGGTGCCTTGGTGTAAGAGTGGGGTAACATCTCACAGCAAGAACTGGCACATCTGGTGCAGTCCATGAGGAGGAGATGCACTGCAGTACTTAATGCAGCTGGTGGCCAGACCAGATACTGACTGTTACTTTTGATTTTGAACACCCCCTCCCTTTGTTCAGGGAAAGCTACAGAGGAAATAAACAATGAACTTCACAGGGTGGTGAAAGTGCCATGTGATGAGCTTGGTGCTCCTTTCCAATAAATATAGAGGATCTTATTCTGGTGACATGATGATTGCCTTCCGTTTGACAAATTAAAATAATCTCATCATGTAGGCTATTGTATCTGCCAGTTATTGGCTAGAGTGCAGGTGCCAATACAAGAGTGGGCACATTCACTAAATAACGCAATTGCTTTTATGTCAAAACCATCAGTAGAGGTGAAAATGAAATGGAAACCCAATTCATTTGCATTCATTTGCATATTTAATACATGGGAATTTAACCCCAAAATGTATTTTTATGTGCACAAGTCAACAAGTCAATTTGATGGAAACATCTCTGGTGGGAAAATGTTGCATATATTATTTATGCTGATTTTCGAATATTCGCATGGAAATCTGTCGCCAATTGGATGGAAACCAAGCTACTTTGTTGGAAGAAAAATATATAAGCGGAATAATAGCGCCCTGTGCTGCCTCTTGGGGCTGCCTCTATTGCAGCCACTCGCAGGTCTACTGCTTACAACCAGCCTACTGCTTACAACCAGCCTACTGCTTACAACCAGCCTACTGCTTACAGCCAGCCTACTGCTTACAGCCAGCCTACTGCCTACAGCCAGCCCACTGCTTACAGCCTACTGCAGTGACATTCATAGGATTAGGCTACATCTGTATCATTCATATTTAATCAAATTGGCCTGTCATGATTACTGTCATTCTCTGACATGTTACGTGTACTTGTAATAACAAAACAATTCAAATTCATAAATTTGAGCTAAAAACCAATGTCTCAAAATTCATGTCATTACTGAAACTGCATTTAATTTCCCTTAGGAATGCAATAGCCTTCCAACTGGGATCTATCATTCTATCATGCTGCAAATGGATAACCACACTTTCAGGAGACATCTCTGAGTTACCCACACCCAGTTTGACAATCTTACCATCCAACGGAAGCAGCATGGACCAAGCACATTAGCCTGGAGGTTGCCCTAAAGTTCCTCTGATCAAGAAAGTTCTGATGTTTGTATGGTACCTTGCCAATCAGAACTGTTTCCGGGAGATGTCAGACAAATTTGATGTTTCCCAAGGAGCAGCCCACAGTGCCATCATGGAGGTCCTGACATTGGTATACAAAGGCCAAAGATAAGGTGTGATAACTACATTAATTGGAAGTCATTCTATTCAGTTCCCATCCAAAATAATGATAATGGTGCCCTGCAAGTTGCAGACCTAGAGCAGAATGCCTGTGTGAGCCGTGGGAGGGTGGTCATTGAGCAGACCTTCAGGCCTGGTCGCATAGACTAGATGTAACATAGTAAATGTACATCCAGAACATTTGAATTAGTATGATATGTTACGTTTTGTATGGTTACATAAGACAGAAGGTTAACCAAGGCAAAAATTAAAGTAGGGCAGTTGGTAAGGGTGGATGGGTAGGTGTATAACGCCAACATCTAGCAACCCAAAGGTTGTGTGTTCGAATCTCATCACAGACAATTTTAGCTAATTAGCAACTTTGCCACTACTTAATAATTTTAGTTACTTTACAACTACTTAGCATGTTAGCTAACCCTTCCCCTAACCTTAACCATTTTAGCTAACCTTTCCCCTAACTTTTACCATTTAACCTAACCTTAACCCTAACCCATAGCCTAGCTAATGTTAGCCAGCTAGCAGACTTTAGCTTTAGCCACCTAGCTAGCCACAACAAGTTGGAATTCGTAACATATTGTACGTTTGCAATTCGTAACAATACAACATGGATGGACATCCTCAAATTAATACATACCATACGAAACGTAACATATCATACTAAATGTAGTGTCTCAGATTTATGTACAGAATAATATGAAATGCTCAGACCAGGTTGGGCAGAAACAAATCAGTAACTTTGTTATTTAACTTCAACGAATCACGACCTGGCATAGGATATCAACACTGAAGGGTTGGCTGTTATTTAAGTGTTAGTTTTTATTGGTGTGCGGCCATTGACTTTTATACAGAGCGCCCAGAATTATCTGTGCCATGAGTTAAAAAATTATAGCTAATGACGTTCTAAATCCTGCCACAGACAGGCGCATATAACAAAATCAATGGTACCAAACCAAATATATTAATATGTTTAAAGCAATCGTATTTGTGATGACTAAACAATCTAAAGCAAAAAGTGTGTTCCATTCAATATAATGTGCTGAAAATGCAAACTTGTGTTTATTTTTTACCTTTATTTAACTAGGCAAGTAAGTTAAGAACAAATTCTTATTTTCAATGACGGCCTAGGAACAGTGGGTTAACTACCTGTTCAGGGGCAGAAAGACAGATTTGTAACTTGTCAGCTCGGGGATTTGAACTTGCAACCTTCCAGTTACTAGTCCAACGCTCTAACCACTAGGCTACCCTGCCGCCCCAATATAAATAACACGTTTTGTGCACCAGAGAAATTAACATAATATAACATACCTAACTAAATATTCTGAAAGTATTCAGACCTCTAGACTTTTTCCACATTTGGTTACGTTACAACCTTATTCTATCATTTTTATAAAATAGCTTTTTTTTCTCATCAATCTACACACTATACCCCAAGTACAAAGCAAAAACAGTTTTTTTGCTATTTTTGCACATTTTATTAAAAATAAAAAACAGAAATACCTTATTTACGTAATTATTCAGGCCTATGCTATGAGACTCGAAATTGAGCTCAGGTGCATCCTGTTTCCATTGATCATTCTTCAGATGTTTTTACAACTTGATTGGAGTCCACCTGTGGTAAATTCAATTGATTGGAGATTATTGGGAAAGGCACACACCTGTCTATATAAAATCCCATAGTTGACAGTGCATGTCAGAGCAAAAACCGAGCAGTGAGGTTGAAGGAATTGCTCCAAGACAGGATTGTGTCGAGGCACAGATATGGGGATGGATAGCAAAATATTTCTGCAGCATTGAAAGTCCCCAAGAACACAGTGGCCTCCATCATTCTTAAATAGAATATGTTTAGAACCACCCAGACTCTTCCTAGAGCTGGCCGCCCAGCCAACTGAGCAATTGGGGGAGAAGGGCCTTGGTCAGGGAGGTGACCAAGAACCTCATGATCACTCTGACAGAGCTCTAGAGTTCCTCTGTGGAGATGGGAAAACCTTCCAGAAGGACAACCATCTCTGCAGAACTCCACCAATCAGGCCTTTATGGTAGAGTGGCCAGACGGAAGCCACTCCTCAGTAAAAGGCACATGACAGCCCGCTTGGAGTTTCCCAAAAGGCACCTAAGACTCTCAGACCAGAGAACTTACTCTCAGACCAGGAGAAACAAGATTCTCTGGGCTGATGAAACCAAAATTGAACTCTTTGGCCTGAATGGCAAGCGTCACATCTGGAGGAAACTTGGCACCATCCCTACGGTGACGCAATGGAGGTGGCAGCATCATGCTGTGGGGATGTTTTTCAGAGCCAGGGACTGGGAGACTAGTCAGGATCGAGGTGAAGATGAACGGAGCGAAGTACAGAGAGATCCTTGTTGAAAACCTGCTCCAGAGCACTCAGGACCTCAGACTGGGACGAAGGTTCACCTTCCAACAGGACAACGATCCTAAGCACACAGCCAAGACAACACAGGAGTGGTTTCGGGACAAGTCTCTGAATGTCCCTGAACTTGAACCCGATGAAACAACTCTGGAGAGACATGAACATAGTTGTGCAGCAACACTCCCAATCCAACCTGACAGAGCTTGAAAGGATCTGCAGAGAAGAATGGGAGAAACTCCCCAAATACAGGTGTGCCAAGCTTGTAGCGTCATACCCAAGAAGACTCGAGGATGTAATCACAGCCAAAGGTGCTAAAACAAAGTACTGAGTAAAGGGTCTGAATACTTATGTAAATGTGATATTTCAGTTTTTATTTTCAATAAATTAGCAAAAATGTCTAAACGTTTTTTTCCCCTTTGTCATAATGGGGTATTGTGTGTAGATTGATGAGGGGGAAAAAACGGTTTAATCCATTTTAGAATAAGGCTGTAATGTAAGAAAATGTGGAAAAAGTCAAGGGGTCTGAATACTTCCCGAAGGCATTGTATGATGATAGTAAATGTAGCACACTCGTATATATTTTTGTTCCTACTTTAACCATGGAGAGTTAAAAATGCTCCTAAACACAATCCATAGGGTCTATACAGCAGGCTGAACATTTTACTTCCTTAAAGGCAGTAACTTTAGCCCTAGATATTTGAGTTGGCTAACCTTAAGAATCACAAAATGACAATTAGCTATATTGTTTTTACTAACGTCAGGGAGTGAACGTTATTTATAATAAGGGTTACATGGAGAAAATCGTACCTCTCTTTAGCAAAAATATATTTTACCTAAACCCTCCTTAAACTCTTGGAAAAAAAAAGTGACCCTCGCCTATACCCCAAATAATAATTAAAACATAGTGGATAGCACAGAACATCCTTACTGTTTACCCTCACTTCATGGACAGACCTCATGGACAGACAGCCTTTGATATGCCGTTTTTATTATCTGACCCTGCTGGTCATCTATGAATGTTTGAACATCTTGGCCATGTTCTGTTTTAATCTCCACCCAGCACAGCCAGAAGAGGACTGGCCACCCCTCAGAGCCTGGTTCCTCTCTAGGTTTCTTCCTAGGTTCCTGCCTTTCTAGGGAGTTTTTTTCTAGCCCCTGTGCTTCTACATCTGCATTGTTTGGGGTTTTAGGCTGGGTTTCTGTACAGCCCTTTGTGTCATCAACTGATGTAAAAAGGGCTTTATAAATAAATGTGATTTTAGAAACGGTTCTTAATCCTGTTACTAGCCTATTCAACCTCTCTTTCGTATCGTCTGAGATCCCCAAAGATTGGAAAGCTGCCGCGGTCACCCCCCTCTTCAAAGGGGGAGACATTCTAGACCCAAACTGTTATAGACCTACAGTGGGGCAAAAAAATATTTAGTCAGCCACCAATTGTGCAAGTTCTCCCACTTACAAAGAAAGATGAGAGAGGCCTGTAATTTTCATCATAGGTACACTTCAACTATGACAGACAAAATGAGAAAAAAATGAATTAATTAAATTTAATGAATTTATTTGCAAATTATGGTGGAAAATAAGTATTTGGTCACCTACAAACAAGCAAGATTTCTGGCTCTCACAGACCTGTAACTTCTTCTTTAAGAGGCTCCTCTGTCCTCCACTCGTTACCTGTATTAATGGCATCTGTTTGAACTTGTTATCAGTATAAAAGACACCTGTCCACAACCTCAAAACAGTCACACTACAAACTCCACTATGGCCAAGACCAAAGAGCTGTCAAAGGACACCAGAAACAAATTGTAGACCTTCACCAGGCTGGGAAGACTGAATCTGCAATAGGTAAGCAGCTTAGTTTGAAGAAATCAACTGTGGGAGCAATTATTAGGAAATCGAAGACATACAAGACCACTGATAATCTCCCACGATCTGGGGCTCCACGCAAGATCTCACCCCGTGGGGTCAAAATGATCACAAGAACGGTGAGCAAAAATCCCAGAACCACACGGGGGGACCTAGTGAATGACCTGCAGAGAGCTGGGACCAAAGTAACAAAGCTTACCATCAGTAACACACTACGCCGCCAGGGACTCAAATCCTGCAGTGCCAGACGTGTCCCCCTGCTTAAGCCAGTACATGTCCAGGCCCGTCTGAAGTTTGCTGGAGAGCATTTGGATGATCCAGAAGAAGATTGGGAGAATGTCATATGGTCAGATGAAACCAAAATATAACTTTTTGGTAAAAACTCAACTTGTTGTGTTTGGAGGACAAAGAATGCTGAGTTGCATCCAAAGAACACCATACCTACTGTGAAGCATGGGGGTGGAAACATCATGCTTTGGGGCTGTTTTTCTGCAAAGAGACCAGGACGACTGATTAGTGTAAAGGAAAGAATGAATGAGGCCATGTATCGTGAGATTTTGAGTGAAAACCTCCTTCCATCAGCAAGGGATGAAACGTGGCTGGGTCTTTCAACATGACAATGATCCCAAACACACCGCCCAGGCAACGAAGGTCCTGGAGTGGCCTAGCCAGTCTCCAGATCTCAACCCCATAGAAACTCTTTGGAGGGAGTTGAAAGTCCGTGTTGCCCAGCAACAGCCCCAAAACATCACTGCTCTAGAGGAGATCTGCATAGAGGAATGTGCCAAAATACCAGCAACAGTGTGTGATAACCTTGTGAAGACCTACAGAAAACGCTTGACCTCTGTCATTGCCAACAAAGGGTATATAACAAAGTATTGAGATAAACTTTTGTTATTGACCAAATACTTATTTTCCACCATAATTTGCAAATAAATTCATTAAAAATCCTACAATGTGATTTTCTGGATATTTTTTTTTCTCATTTTGTCTGTCATAGTTGAAGTGTATCTATGATGAAAATTACAGGCCTCTCTCATATTTTTAAGTGGGAGAACTTGCACAATTGGTGGCTGACTAAATACTTTTTGCCCCACTGTATATCCATCCTGCTCTGCCTTTCTAAAATCTTCAAAAGTCAAGTTAATCAACAGATCACCGACCATTTCGAATCCCAACGTACCTTCTCCACTATGCAATCTGGTTTCCGAGCTCAGCTGTGCAGCCGTCTTCATCGAACTGGCCAAGGCTTTCAACTCTGTCAATCACCACATTCTTATCGGCAGATTCAATAGCCTTGGCTTCTCAAATTACTGCCTTGCCTGGTTCACCAACTACTTCTCAGATAGAGTTCAGTGTGTCAAATCGGAGGGCCTGTTGTCCAGACCTCTGGCAGTCTCTGGGGGTGCCACAAGGTTCAATTCTCGGGCCGACACTTTTCTCTGTATACAGTGGGCTCCAAAATTACTGGCACCCCTGACTGGCAATGCACAAACAATATAATTATAGAGAGAAACTCAAAATACCAACATTTGAGAAATATGGTACTTTATTAATGTTTCAATGGAACGCACCAAAACCATACAATTATTTACTACAAAATACATTTCACCAAAATCAAGGTTTCATAATTATTGGCACTCCTCATTTAGTACTTAGTGCCACCATCTCTGGCAAGGATAACAGCATGGTCTTTTCCTGTAATGTTTGACAAGGTTAAGGAACACATTTGGAGGGATTTTGGACCATTCCTCTATGCAGATCCTTTCAAGATCCTTCACATTCTTAGGTTTGCGCTTATTGTCGTGTCTTTGGCATCATTAAAACTGAAGACTTATTTATCAAATAACTCTGTAATTATCATTACGCGATTAAACTGATTAATCATGTAACTGTAACTAGGATGTCGGTGCACCAAGGAAAATATTCAGATTATAAAGTTATCATTTTCCTAATATAACGTTCAGATATTTTAATATCTGATCACTTAGTCTTCTGACTAATGAATTATCATTTACCTCACGTTAGTCTCATTCCAAACGTAGTAAATTGTTGGTTATCTACGCTCAGTGTGTCGTCGGGATTTCTGTTGAAAAGTTAGTTTCTGTTGGAGAGTTTGTCCTCTCTCTCTCTGTCGTGGTTAGAATGGTTAGTTCAGAGTGACATTCATTTATGTCGTTATAGAATAGATGTTTCGGCGGTTGTCGGTCTTCGCGTTCAATGATACCGAATTCCTAGCTGCAGACTAGTAATTAATATCAAAGACTTGTTCTTATTCTGTCGGTATCGATAGTCTAAGAGTTTAACCACGTCGTATGGTTAAAAGATTAAGCCCTCAACGCAAACCTTATTTCCCTCTATGATAGAGGTACTGGTCTCGTCTCAAACCTTGGCCCTCTCGTTATCGAGGTAAGTTGGTCTGCAACCTTTAGCCATCTCGTAATTGAGGTAAACTCGGTCTGGTGATAGAAAACCCGGGTGGGGGTTTTATTCGGAAGAGCAGAAAAGGGCCTGTCCCAGAACGCCAGACAATAACTGTGCTCATGGGCGGTCCTCTGATTTAGTTCAGCTCCAAAGGGAATTGGAGTTGCCTTCATTAAACAGTCCAAAATCACATTACACAATTTCACAAACAGTATCATCCTCACTCATTCATCTTATACAACAATTAGATGTAAGCCTCACATCTCAGGCTATTGTATAAACAGCGTTATGGTAATGTGGCCATATTGTCTCCCATGAGTTTCACAAAATGGTACCAAACGGACCAGTTCGTTGCGGGATTCTTCACCGATCTTTTATACCTTCTCCAGAACATGAATGTTGTTCGGACCTCAAGTTCTGTGAGGTGGAAGAAATTCCTTTGTTCTCTCTATGAAAACTCACTCTCTCTCTATACTGTGGCCATGAGGAGATAATCTCCTCCAGGAATTTACGACCTCTCTGACCACAGTAGCCTGGTTGTAGGAGACAGAGAGATAGGGGGATGGTGCATAGAAAAGGACTGGTGCAGAGGGAGGGGTGGGTAGTGCTTGCGGTACCAAAAGAGGGCAACGTCATGACATTATCAACTACCCTCTTCAACTCAGCCCACAGGTTTTCGATTGGATTGAGTTCCGGCGACTGAGATGACCATGGCAGAACATTGATTTTGTTGTCACAGAACCATTTCTGTGTGGATCTTGAGGTATGTTTTGGGTCATTGTCTTGTTGGAAAGTCCACATACGGCCAAGTCCCAGCCTTTTGGCAGAGGCAACCAGATTGTCAGCCAAAATTGCCTGGTACTTAGTGGAATTCATTATGCCATCAATCTTAACCAGTGCCTCTGGACCTCTGGCATTAAAACAGCCCCAAAACATCACTGACCCACCACCATATTTCACCGTGAGTATGAGGTGCCTCTCCTTGTATGCATCTCTGTTTCGACGCCAAACATGCAGATGCTGTATCTGACCAAAACGTTCAATGTTGGTGTCATCTGACCAGAGCACCTTCTTCCAATCATAATTTAAATAACGTTTGGCAAACTCCAAGCGCTTGCGTCTGTGTCTTGGGGTCATTAAGGGCTTTCTTCTGGCAACCCTTCCAACGAGCCTGTGGTTATGGAGGTGGCGTCTGATGGTGCTTTTTTAAACCTGCTGACCCCAAGACGCCATCAAGGCCTGCAATTCTTTCACAGTGATTATTGGGGATTTTGTTGCTTATCTCACGATTCTCCTCCCTATCCTGTGTGGCAAAATGCATTTGCGTCCTCTACCCGTGAGGTTTTCAACTGTTCCATATCTTTTGAATATTTTAATAATTGCCCTGACAGTGCTCAGTGGTATATTCAATCGTCTGTGGATCTTCTTGTAGCCATTACCAGATTTATGAAGGTCTATGACCATCTGTCTCTTTTGAACTGCTAGTTATTTTGTTTTCTTCATGGTGTTGGATGACAGTGGGAGATTGCATGTGTGTTACCTCATTTTTTACCCTAGTGACAAAGGAAGTAATGTAATGGCTTAATATAGTTCATTAACACTTCGATAAACTTAAATAAGTGGAATTTAATTCCTGGTTTAATTTTGGTAGATGTTTTGGTAGATGTTATTTGCATATGTTATTTTTATTGTGAAACCTTGATTTGGAGGACATTGATTTTTAATTAAATCAATAAATGATTTTGTTGGGTTCAATTCAAACATTAATAAACTACAGTCTTTTTCACATGTTGGTACTTTGAGTTTATCTCTATAATTATATTGTTTATATTTTTTTAAGTATTGTTTGTGCATTGCCAGTCAGGGGTGCCAGTAATTTTGGAGACCACTGTATATCAATGATGTCACTCTTGCTGCTGGTGATTCTCTGATCCACCTCTACGCAGATGACACCATTCTGTATACATCTGGCCCTTCTTTGGACACTGTGCTAACAAACCTCCAGACGAGCTTCAATGCCATACAACACTCCTTCCATGGCCTCCAACTGCTTTTGAATGCTAGTATAACTAAGTGCATGCTCTTCAACCGATTACTGCCCGCACCCTCCTGCCCGACTAGCATCACTACTCTGGATGGTTCTGACCTAAAATATGTGGACAACTACAAATACCTAGGTGTTGGGTTAGACTGTAAATTCTCCTTCCAGACTCACATTAAACATCTCCAATCCAAAATTAAATCTCGAATCGGTTTTCTATTTCGCAACAAAGCCTCCTTCATTCATGCCGCCAAACTTACCCTCGTAAAACTGACTATCTTACCGATCCTTGACTTCGGCGATGTCATTTACAAACAACGATGTCATCCCCCAACACTCTACTCAGGAAACTGGATGTAGTCTATCACAGTGCCATCCGTTTTATCACCAAAGCCCCATATACTACCCACCACTGCAACCTGTATGCTCTTGTTGGCTGGCCCTCACTACATATCCATCACCAAACCCACTGGCTCCAGGTCATCTATAAGTCTTTGCTAGGTAAAGCCCCTCCTTATCTCAGCTCACTGGTCACCATAACAACACTGACCCGTAGCACGCGCTCCAGCAGGTATATTTCACTGGTCATCCCCAAAGCCAACACTTACTTTGGCCGCCTTTCCTTCCAGTTCTCAGCTGCCGATGACTGGAACAAATTGCAAAAATCTCTGAAGCTGGAGTCTTATATCTCCCTCTCTAACTTTAAGCATCATCTGTCAGAGCAGCTTACTGTACCTGTATACAGACAATCTGTAAATAGCACACCCTAGACTACCTCATCCCCATATTATTACTTACCCTCTTGCTCTTTTACACCCCAGTATCTCTACTTGCACATCATCATCTGCACATCTATCACTCTAGTATTATGCTAAATTGTAATTATTTCATCTCTATGGCCTATTTATTGCCTACCTCCCTACTCTTCTACATTTGCACACACTGTACATAGATCTTTCTATTTTTCTTTTATTTTGTGTTATTGACTGTACAGTTGTTTATGTGTAACCCTGTGTTGTTGTTTTTGTTGCACTGCTTTGCTTTATCTTGGCCAGGTCGCAGTTGTAAATGAGAACTTGTTCTCAACTAGCCTACCTGGTTAAATAAAGGTGAAATAATATAAAATAAAAAGCATTACATGGCAATGCAGAAATGTTGATAGCGCACAGGGCTGCGGGCCAGAAGGTTGTGCAGGTTCACAGATCACCTTGAACAAGAATAGGGGTGGAAAGATCTCCTTTACAGTAGAAGCGTTACATTAACCTATCATCAGTATTTGCTGATCTGAGAAGAAATAGCCTTTTTATAAAACATTTAATGCAATTCTAAGTAATTTTACATATTAGCAGAATAGTTTTTAGTACCAGACAAATTACTGAAATTACAGGCTAAGAATAGACCGAGAGATAGGCCTGTGTTCATCTTATATTTCTCCAATGCCAAATCAGTGTGTCTTGTTTGTAACATAACTGTCCCTGTTTACAAATAATTAAATCTGAGACATCAATAGGAATCTGAGCATGGTACTTTAAAAAATTAGACCTACCTTTCCAGCCCAGACAGTAGGCCTACCAACGTAGAAATATTTAAGCTTTAACTACTGGCTACTCTTCTTCCTTGGCTTAACCAAATGAGAGAAGGTCACAAGTGTTTCCCTAAAAGCTGTCTGGGTTTAAACATCTTCTACAGATTGAGTTTTGATTTTAACTTAACAGCCCTTCACTGACATGGAGGTAGGTTATTTAAAGAGTGCACGGTGAGTGGAGGAATTTGCCGACAAATCTATGTATATAGCAGCCTATAGCTTAATTTCATCTGTCAAAAAGGTAGGCCTAGCTCATATTTCTTAAAAAGGAGGAAATAGGCTCCAAAACAAAGCCCTCGTTTTTATTAAAGTCTAAATGAAGATGGTTGAAATTAATTAGGCTACTTTCAGCACCATGAGCTGTCCATTTTCGATTGATTGTGCCGCGACTGCTGGTTCAAGTTTCAGCACCACAATGCAAGTAACTAGAATCTGGCTTATTGTGAGGTCAATAACTCTGATAAATACATAATGGCAAAAAACGGTTTTTATTCAAATGAATTATAGTAGTAGCAAGCTATCAAATTTGACCTCTTTGACCTCATCTTCGCCCTCTCCTTCTCACACTGAGCAGAACATAAACTAGTCCATGTGCGAGATATGGCATATTTTTGGACTAGGCCTAATCAAAAATTATTTTCAGAACAATTATTTGACTCTTCTCCTGACCTGCCAGTGTAGCACTACACTGGTTAGGCAGCGCAAAAACATTTTTGGATCAGCAAGATCAAAACAGGCTTAGGGTTGGAATATCCATTGGCGTGTGTGATGCAGCCTGGTTTTATTTTCCCCATCCCAGCAGCTATCTTAGAAATACAACTTTACTCTGTGCTTCTCCAAGCATGCAACTCATAGCCTATGGATCATTTGATTGAGACCACACTAAATAGCCTATAGATGCATTTGATATTGCATGCACAGCAGAGAACCAGAGATGAGGGGCTGCATTGGACACACAGGTATATTGCCTAATACGCAACTCATTCTAAAACACAGTAATATTGAAATTACATCAATTACGTGACCCTTCCCTGGACTACATTTAAAAAATACGAAACCCTCCCCTTGACAGAAATGAAAAGCATGACCCTCCCCCATGTACCGATTCTGTAAATTTCGATCCATCCCTTAGGTACTAGAGTAGCGAGGTCGAAAACTACAGCTGGAAAATGCATTCATCACATCATGCATAGCTCTCACACTAACATTTTACATCTTATTCACTGTTATTGAAAGAGGTGACCCTGCTTCAAAAAATTACCTTAGCTAGTTGGCATCATTTACAGTTTCCAAGTTGGGGGAAAAGTGAAATGTTCAAGATGGTTAGCTACCGGGTAAGCACTTCGCCTCACCCTCCCCTCAGAAACATGTTTATCGATCTAACGCAAAAGTTTAATAGTTGGTTGTATGGGTTGATATTTTTTTAAATAACTAGCTGAACGGTGTCAAAGATAGCTAGCCATCTCACCACTTTTGTCAAATTAGCCACTGCACGGCCCAAAAATAACTTTTGGGGCGTAGCAGGTGCATGCTCAAGAAAGGACAATGAGTTCAATCACATTATGGATATCAGGTAAATTTGAAAAATGCACCAAAAATATTTCATTTGGATACCATCGAATTTGTTTAATATGGCGTTGGCCAATTGTTTTACCCACAAATAACATGTTTAATGCCAATGTTATGACTCATGAGTTACTTGAATGTAACCACAGGTGGCCTATGAGAGAAAGCTGAGCTGTAATATTTGTAACTGGTGCGGTGTGTGTACATGTACAGTAGATTATTAAAACAGCCTCACATTGATATACATTTTATTGAATTCAATAGGAGTATTCAATAGGAGTAACATAAACCCGGAAATTATTTAAATACATTTCAAACTAAGAAAAATGTCAGACATTAACACTGAGACGACCTCAAATCCTCATACCCAAACTGATGAGTAAACTATCAAATCTTTATTAGCACAAACAAGGTCATAGACAACATTACAGTGGTATATGTAAGAGTTTGATGTTATAACAATCCCCAACATGAAAGTATGTGCTTTGGAGAGGGATGAGTAGAGTGCAAAAATAGATCTAGCAATAGAATAAAAGATGAATCCATACACACACACACACACACACACACACACACACCTCACACATTATATATGCAAGTCAATTTTGATCAAGCCTGTTTGCCCAATTATTAGAGCACAGATGAGTCACCCGCACTCATTATTCTTATATTTGGCATCAGGGCTGGAGTTCAGCTGGTGGCTTTCAATCCATCACCTGTGAAGATTCCCCTCCATCCACAGGTACATTAACATAGGGAACATAACCATGGCATTAGCCCTGACTCCACATCAAACACTGACCATAGGTTTAACCTGTTTTATCCATTTTCTGCCTCTAAATGCTTAACTGCGCCTTCACCAAATGCTCAAAAAATGATAAAATATAGCTCTATCAGCTTGTAGATACATACTTAAATTGTGTACACACACAGTTCAAACATACCAGTAGATACATATACAGTGGGCAAATAGAAAAATAAAAAATTAATGCACAGTTGAATTTAACACCAGATGGCTGCATGTTTAACATTTAATTAAAAGAAACAATTGGTTACATTGCTTTGGTATGAGTTCTGGAGGCTCTCTGCTCAGGAAGGTCTCACCTGGTTGGTCAGCTAGATGCACAAACAGTCACATCCCTCAAGATGGCGCCACTGAGTGGACTTTCAGGGAGAATCAGGTACAAACTCCATGGCACTACTATTTCACAGACATCCCAGTCACTGCCTCTACTGCTTTCACTCAAATCCCTCTATCTTTCTCTCCCTTCCTCAATGCCTTGAGTCCGCAGTGGCTCCACCCTTAGAACCCAAACATATCGTCTTTCTCGGTGTTGTCTGCGTCCGTTTTGTCCCAGTTAGTTGGGGACAGGCACTCTTCGGTGTTGAAGTCCTGAGGGTTTACCCCAATGTCCAGGACCTGGGGGTTATTGCGAGACTCAGCGAGTCTAGACGGGAGAAGGAAAGACATTTCACTTATCACATTAATCAGGCAAAAGACACCATATAACAGATGGGATGTGAACACTCAATACATTGAAATGAATGGAGATGTCGTTGCATTAACATTGAAAAGCTTTGTGCAGTAGTACAATTTAAAATTGTCAAATGAGTGTATTGGCTACAAGCAAACATTGTTGAACATGACATTAAATATACTATACACAAATGTGTCAAATTTAAGTAAGTGGAACTACAAATACTGTGTTGGTCTCATGTTACAGTATCCAGAACTAAACAGTAGAGGCATGTTGTGTGAAATAATCAAACAGTGAGGTATGGTCATCTAAGTAAGACAATCTCTTCACACGACTACAGCTCTCAGACCTGACACATGACAATGTTTCAACACACGCCAGACACTTTCAACACTTCACTGCTACCACAGTAACCACTTGGCTCACCATGTCATCACTCATTTAGTGATGTGGCAACAACGGTGAAATGGCTGATGATTAGAAAGAAGAACACAAATCCGAGGCATGGACAAAATGAGAATAAATAACATATAAACACGTTAGCATAGAACCCTGCCTTGCATACACAGCACAGCCTTCCCAGCCTCTGTGCACTTTGCTGGTTTTAAGTAGGATCCTCTAGTCCAAACTTAAATCATATGGGTACTTCTCCGTTTGAGCCCTTCGTTACCTCAGCATCGTCAATAGGGAAAATCAATAGGACAGGGTTCCGAGCTGTGGTAACAGAATACCCCTACATCGAGATATGCAACTACATCGTAGCAGTAATGTACACATCCACGCTCAGACAGATGGGCTGGGTGCGGTGAGGACAAGAGAGTGACAGAGGGGGTCACAGTTTGGATGAGAGTGGTGAATGTAGTGGTGGTGACTGGGGGATGTAATGGGAGGGGGGGGGGACACGGCACATCCAATGGATGACATCATTACCTGAGTATGATTCAAAGCTATCCAGACTGCGGCTGAGGGGTGCAAAGGAAATGTAAAATGTCAGACAGCTGTTAGAACCTCATACCAGTACTAAAAGATTAGAAAATCATGTCCCCTATAGTCATAGTGAGGAACTGCAGAGGATGTCCACCCATGCCCAAAGTTTGCAGTAACCTTTTACGCCGGAAGGTGTCACTGTAATCCCTTGATTTAGAGCCATGGCTCATCAGTCCAAGGTCAGTATCAGTATTGAGAAAAAGCCCTGGGCTCAACTTTGCTACATACCATTGTTTAAAGGGATGTACAGGGAGAGGTTTACGTGACCATAAGGCTGAACTTAAAATCACTCACGCAGAGAATAAAGGTAAGAAATGTCAACACTGTATAGGTTTTAGAACTAGTAAAACGCTAACATACAAGGATGGAGGATTGACACAAACTGTTCTTGGATTCACAAGAAGTCCTGAAGGAGGAAAACCACTGTCTACATTACATGCGTCCTTTGACTTCCAGACTTCTGCTACCCCATTCTACCACCCACAGCATATTTGGAGGAACCGAAGCCCTACTGCCAATTAACTGCCTTTTACTGAAAGCTCTTCCTCAAACACAGAGGGAAAGTCTGCCCTCACTCCACCCCATTCCCTAAGAAAAGAAAGGAAAGAACAAGCATTAGCAACAACAAAATATACCCGATTATAAACTCCCTACGTGTGGACAAACAGCCCAGTCTTGAGGAAGACTAAGGTCTCACGGACAGAATCTCATTTTTCTGTCATCACTGGGTCTTCTTAGAAAATGCATACTAAAAGAGCCAGCTTGTTTGAGTCCAGTGACAGAGACTTTGAAGTGGCAGCCTAAGTAATGAAAAACTCTCCATACGCATATATCAGCAACAGACATGGAACTAAAAAAAGAAAAAAAAGTAGTGAGTCTACAAGTACTGACATCAGCAGATCGTCAAGGTCAGTCCATATGACACTTCGTTTCACCATTGGCTCAACGCCTCCTCAAAGGCTTACACCAGACCCTCTGCCTCCTCAAAGGCTTGCACCAGACCCTCTGCCTCCTCAAAGGCTTGCACCAGACCCTCTGCCTCCTCAAAGGCTTGCACCAGACACTCTGCCTCCTCAAAGGCTTGCACCAGATCCTCTGCCTCCTCAAAGGCTTGAACTTCCTAAATTTCCCTCAATTAAGACAATCACTTCTCCAGAGTCCCCTCGTTAATCACAGCAACAGACACCGCAGCAGATATTAACAGCTTAGTGAGTAATTACTGTGTGCGCAGACAAATAATTATCTGATAACAGCGTTAGATGGCTTGATTACCAGTCTATGAAGCAAACTGTCCCTACCTCCAGACAGACAAACAGAGGAGGCCACTGTCAGTTTCAACTGAGAAAATTAAAAGAGTCCTGGGGGAAATTAAAGCACTGACAAGACTGGAATTAGACTCTTACTTTGTGGTAGACATTAGAAAACAGATAAATATATTGGGAATTGTGATTCAGCTCCCCAAACTCCACAGATAGGCCTCAAAACCCCATCAGGGTTGATTGAAACAAAATGGCGTCTTTTGAGCTCTGCATGAGTTGGGTTAGCTTAAAATGAGCCCTTGAGTAATCCCAGTCTGTGCAAAAGCACAAGGAATACACTGAAGGACATGTCCAGTCAACCTTGAACCTGCTAGTTGTGTGACCGAAAACCAGCAGTATTTATCCCTCAACCACAACCATTCTTGTCTGCCAGAGTCAATCTATCCCAACTTGAAAACGTACTTGTTAAATCACTGCATGTGGGGGCCAAAAGAAAGAGAGGCTGAGAAAGCAGATGACGACTAAGTGTGGTGTTGACGCCAGTAAACTGAAAACACAGTCTGTTTCTAAGATATAAGCGCAACGAGCCAGGAGGAGGGAGTGGCAGCATTTATGAGACGAGCCCTAACCACCGGCTATTTCCAGAGCAGTGTGTGTGTGTGTGTGTGTGTGTGTGTGTGTGTGTGTGTGTGTGTGGTGGGGTACTGCAGAGGGGGACTGGACGAGGTACAGTAACATCACCCACCTTGAGAAAGCTTCATCCAGACCATCCTCAAGCTCCTACCAGAAAAAAAACAGACAAGGTCAGTGAAAGACAATGTCAAAGTAATTTAAATACTGTTAAAAACATTTAGAAAAGGTTTACAGTAGGTACACTGCAGGAAGTGATCTCCAATATAGATAATGGCATCAAACGGCTCTTATGGTTTTACAGTAGATTTAAAAAAGGTAGAGTTATGAGCAGCTAAAGTTAACACACACACACCTCTATCCAAATAAGTACATAATTGCAGAGTAACAACCTGACACCCTCCCCTGTTATGGGGACCATCTGACAAGTATTGTTCTTTTCAATGCACCATTGTCCTGAGCTTAACTCAACCCATACATATACTCTAGTACAGTGTTTCCCAACCCTGGTCCTCCAGTACCCCCCTTACTGTACACATTTTTATTGCAACTCTGGACAAGCACACTTGATTCAACTTGTCAACTAATCCTCAAGGTCTCAATGAGGTGTGTTTGTACAGGGATGAAACTAAACGGTGTACTGTTGGGGGTACTGGAGGACCAGGGTTGAGAAACATTGCTCTATTATAAATACCCTGCCTTTGAATAAAGCGTGTATGCTAGGAGCTATTGCCAATACTGTATTGTTTCCATCTTACCCGTACAGTATACTGTTGCTGTTCCATCCATTTTATCTAACCCATACAGCTAGTTGTAGCAAAACATATGCTCGCAAAGCCTTTGGTTGTCATCCATAAAGCATTGCCCCTCTTATCAAGCCTGTGCAGTTCCAGTAGTACTATTCTAGCCCCCATTCTCTTACCCATACAGTATTGTTGTTCTCTGTGGAGTGGTTGCGCACCATGAAGGGGTCCAGCTCGCTCTCCTTTGTCCCCGAGTGGACCAGTGCCATGTTCGCCCCCTCTGCCAAGTCTAGAAGGTTTCCTGTGGCCACTTCTGTAAAACAATGGAAAGCAAACATACTTAATGGAACTCAGAGACATATACAAACCTGACTTTTAAACAGACTTACAAAAAATGTATTGCCTAAATGACATTACAAGCTGTACAAGTGAGACGTCTAAAGTAATTTATCATAGCATACTTGCACCAATACTCACGCACATTTATAATCATCATATGCAAACATAACATTAACCGGAATCATTAGGACCAAGCCTTCCTTACTACCCCTCCTAATTGTCTGAGCATCGATTGTCTGGTCAGACTAACTGTCGTCGGTCCCTTGAGAAGAGGTCAAATCTCAGTTCTCTAAACCCGTCTCAAAGTTGTACTTGGCTCCATTAACTTCTTGATGCACCCATCCCGTTAGTGGGATCATTTTCTTCAACATCCGCTGAATTGCAGAGTGCAAAATTCAAATTAAATTACTAAAATGTTTTAATTTTCATGAAATCACAAGTGCAATATAGCAAAACACAGCTTAGTTTGTTGTTAATCCACCTGGCGTGTCAGATTTCAAAAAAGCTTTTCGGCGAAAGCATACCAAGCGTTTATGTAAGGACATCTCTCTCAGTAGACAAAACATTAAACAGCTAGCAGCCAAGTAGATCGGTCACGAAAGTCAGAAAAGCAATAAAATGAATCGCTTACCTTTGATGATCTTCGGATGTTTGCACTCACGAGACTCCCAGTTACACAATAAATGTTCCTTTTGTTCCATAAAGATGATTTTTATATCCAAAATACCTCCATTTGATTGGCGCGTTTTCAGAAATCCACAGGCTTGAGCGATCACAACCAGGCAGACGAAAATTCCAAATAGCGTCCGTAAAGTTCATATAGAAACATGTCAAACGTTTTTTTATAATCAATCCTCAGGTTGTTTTTACAATATATAAACAATAATATTTCAACCGGAACTGTAGCTTCTTCAATAGGAAAGAGAGAAAATGTCTGCTCCAAGCTGTTGCGCATGCAAAACGCTGCTGGCACCCAGCCATACAATGACGCGATGTGATCTTTCTCGCTCATTTTTCAAAATAAAAGCCTGAAACTAGGTCTAAAGACTGTTCACACCATGGGGAAGCCATAGGAAAAGGAATCTGGTTGATATCCCTTTAAATGGAGCGAAGGCAGGCAATGGAACAGAGAGCTTTCAGGAAAAACAGCACGTCCGGGTTGGATTTTCCTCAGGTTTTCGCCTGCAATATCAGTTCTGTTATACTCACAGACAATATTTTGACAGTTTTGGAAATGTTAGTATTTTCTATCCTAATCTGACAATTATATGCATATTCTAGATTCTGGGCCTGAGAAATAGGCCGTTTCATTTGGGTACGTTTTTCATCCAAACACTACCCCCTACACTCAACAGGTTAAAGCACCTATCCTTCTTTCTCCTTAGAATACCTTGGCCTTTTCTTAATCAGATTTGCTCAACTGTTGGGTTCTCTCTCCTCCGTCCTCCTTTCGAAAAAGGTCAAAGGTAACCGAGAAGAGGGAATGTAGACAAATGCCCTTGTATGAAATGAGACTCCTTCTCCAATCACGTGTCATCAGGCAAATTACAGGGTGGAATCCCCAAATAAATGTATAACGTGATAAAATAAATTTTTTTTTTAAAAACGTAGCTAGTTGTGCAATACATTTGATAGATAAAAGCATAAGCAACATATCGTTTTTAAATGTTTGCATGCTTTGGAGCTGGGGTCTGGGCATCGTCTGGCAGGCTTGCTCTAGGGAGTGAGCGGCAAACAGGAGTATCATGTTACAGGCCTCTAAGAAACTACATCTCCAAGTGGAGAGGACACGGGAGCATGTGCATAGAGATGCACACGTCAGCACACAAACACTAGTTTGTGTGATGAGCAGGAAACTATCAGAGGGGCTCCAGCAACACACCTTCCTGAGGCTTCCAGGTGGTGTATACTTACTGTGAGCACGTTGCATCTCTGTCAATACCACTTCATTATGGGTCTAACCCACACATCCCTCTGTGAGTCATAGCTCAAGTACTGCCAAAAATAAAGTGACAGGGCTGCAATCCCCTTACACCAAAGCCCCTCTGTTACAAAAATATAATTTCCAGGTCAAGGGATTTATCCTCTCTCTAGAGAGGATCTATAAATCTCTGAACCCAAATGGCACTGATCCTTTTGTGATCTCGAGCTGATCCAGTCCCGGCCCATGTTAACAGTGTCAGCTGAGGGATCCCACTCTGGCTGGCTGGGGTCCAACTGGCCAGAAGACGGGGGCGCGTGGCTAAGACGATGTTTTAAGGCTGCTCTGTATGTGTCACACAGTGACTGATCCCCATGATCCCAGAGGAGGGGAGAAGAGGGAGAACTCAGAGTGCCAGAGGTACTGTATGGTGTGGGGATCTGGAATGCAGCTGTAAACCCCCTGGTTACTTAGTTGTTTTTTTAGCACAGACTGTATAACTTATTATAAACTGGGTGGGTTGAGCCCTGAATGCCGATTGGCTGACAGCCGTGGTATATCAGACTGCATACCGCGGGTATGACAAAACATTTGTTTTTACTGCTCTAATTACATTGGTCACCAGTTTATAATAGCAATAAGGCACCGCGGGGGTTTATGGTAGGTGGCCAATATACCACGGCTAAGGTCTGTATCCAGGCACTCTGCATTGCGTCATACATAAGAACAGCCCTTGGCCATGGTATATTGGCCATATACCACACTCCCTCATGCCTTATTCCTTAAGTATGTACTGGTATTGTTGCATGTGGGACATATTTGGGAGACTGAGCGGTTGCTAGGGAACTGTGCAACGCGAGTGAGGGAAGACTATTGAAAACTACAAGCTATCGACGTTTGCTAATTAGTGGTTTCAAGCAGTGTAAAGTTGTGTAACTCGCTCACCAGTGAAAATAAAAGTACTAAATATGACAAACATTTACTTAATCACAGTGAGGGATTTGTACGTACAAATCCTGTCGACAGACAGAGCGCATTGCCATGGTCGTGAGTTGCCATTGGTTGTGGTAAAAGTGAGAGGAGTTAATAGTTCGAGTGGTCCCGTTTTAAATGAAAGAGCACCATTTAGTTTGTTTTCACAAAATAAACTGTCGAGCTGTGTTTTATTGGGACAGCCACAGGTCAGCCACCGTTTCCATTCACGCGCTGCACCTCAGGTCAGGCGTCAGTAAAGCTTGGAACGGATTCTGGAACACAGGACCTTAAGTTTATTTGGGATTGAGCAGTGTTCTTGTTTCTTTTATTGTGTTGAAGGGAAGGGATCCACCTTTTAAAGTATCTTTGAGCACTCTGAGGCACTAAACCCTGGTACCAGATCTTTACTAATTATTGTGTGTGTGTAAAGATAGATAGATAGATAGTTTAAACACACACACACACACACACACACACACACCTCAAAAAAATAAAGGGAACACTTAAACAACACAATGTAACTCCAAGTCAATCACACTTCTGTGAAATCAAACTGTCCATTTAGGAAGCAACACTGATTGACAATACATTTCACATGTTGTTGTGCAAATGGAATAGACAACAGGTGGAAATTATAGGCAATTAGCAAGACACCCCCAATAAAGGAGTGGTTCTGCAGGTGGCGACCACAGACCACTTCTCAGTTCCTATGCTTCCTGGCTGATGTTTTGGTCACTTTTGAATGCTGCCGGTGCTTTCACTCTAGTGGTAGCATGAGACGGAGTCTACAACCCACACAAGTGGCTCAGGTAGTGCAGCTTATCCAGGACGGCACATCAATGCGAGCTGTGTCAAGAAGGTTTGCTGTGTCTGTCAGCGTAGTGTCCAGAGCATGGAGGCACTACCAGGAGACAGGCCAGTACATCAGGAGACGTGGAGGAGGCCGTAGGAGGGCAACAACCCAGCAGCAGGACCGCTACCTCCGCCTTTGTGCAAGGAGGAGCAGGAGGAGCACTGCCAGAGCCCTGCAAAATGACCTCCAGCAGGCCACAAATGTACATGTGTCTGCTCAAACGGTCAGAAACAGACTCCATGAGGGTGGTATGAGGGCCCGACGTCCACAGGTGGGGGTTGTGCTTACAGCCCAATACCGTGCAGGACGTTTGGCATTTGCCAGAGAACACCAAGATTGGCAAATTCGCCACTGGCGCCCTGTGCTCTTCACAGATGAAAGCAGGTTCACACTGAGCACATGTGACAGATGTGACAGTCTGGAGACGCCGTGGAGAACGTTCTGCTGCCTGTAACATCCTCCAGCATGACCGGTTTGGTGGTGGGTCAGTTATGGTGTGGGGTGGCATTTCTTTGGGGGGCCGCACAGCCCTCCATGTGCTCGCCAGAGATAGCCTGACTGCCATTAGGTACCGAGATGAGATCCTCAGACCCCTTGTGAGACCATATGCAGGTGCGTTTGGCCCTGGGTTCCTCCTAATGCAAGACAATACTAGACCTCATGTGGCTGGAGTGTGTCAGCAGTTCCTGCAAGAGGAAGGCATTGATGCTATGGACTGGCACGCCCGTTCCTCAGACCTGAATCCAATTGGGCACATCTGGGACATCATGTCTCGCTCCATCCACCAACACGACGTTGCACCACAGACTGTCCAGGAGTTGGCGGATGCTTTAGTCCAGGTCTGGGAGGAGATCCCTCAGGAGACCATCCGCCACCTCATCAGGAGCATGCCCAGGCGTTGTAGGGAGGTCATACAGGCACGTGGAGGCCACACACACTACTGAGCCTCATTTTGACTTGTTTTAAGGACATTACATCAAAGTTGGATCAGCCTGTAGTGTGGTTTTCCACTTTAATTTTGAGTGCGACTCCAAATCCAGACCTCCATGGGTTGATAAATTTGATTTCCATTGATAATTTGTGTGAGATTTTGTTGTCAGCACATTCAACTATGTAAAGAAAAAAGTATTTAATAAGAATATTTCATTCATTCAGATCTAGGATGTGTTATTTTAGTGTTCCCTTTATTTTTTTGAGCAGTGTATACACTTTTTTGGATACTACATGATCCCATATGTGTTATTTTATAGTGTTGATGTCTTCACTATTATTCTACAATGTAGAAAATTGTAAAAAAATAAATAATAATAAAGAACATCCCTTGAATGAGTAGGCGTCCAAACTTTTGACCGGTACTGTACACACTCACACACTGTAGGGGTATATTCCCACTAGGTGGAGGCTCTGCACTATTTATGGTTGCCCCCCCCCCCAGTCCACACACTCATTTTCACATACTGCCTGCTTACATAGTTTATAGTTTATTATTGCCATACACCTAGATACTAGGTCCAAACGGATATGAACTGTACTTCAGGGTCTGAAGCTAAATATGCCTCACCAGCAGGATTTGAGGAAACGGTCACAGGGACTAGAATCTCTTGGCTTACAGAATTCCATGGACGAGGAACCGAACAGCCACAAAGAATGTAGATCCCTCAAGCTTTTCAAACAAACTGTTTCCTGTTGTTGGACTCAAGCTTACATGCCAGAGGTCACCTACCTCCTTAACATTCCTCTGTGCCAAATATCTTTAAAAACAATACAATCAGAGAGACATGATTCTGAGAAAAACAGACCTCAAGGAAGTATTGATCAAGCCAGTATCTACAGAAGAACAAAGACAGTAACCAGCATGAGTGCGTGATGGTGGATTTAGGCTAAAATGGACTCCAAGACAAAGGACTCAACATGCACCAGATTATCATCACCTACCCCTGGGCTATATGAATATCTTGCCTTTTGAATATCTTTCCATCCTTGAGGCAGAGATGGTTGGTGACTCACCTCCTCCCTTCAGACTGCCCAGGCTGGCCGAGCTCTCCGACTGGCTACTACTGGCTCCTTCCCCATCCGACCCCAACTTCACACGCTTCTCCTTGTCTGTGGAGGAGAGAGATAGAAAGACTGAGGGAAAAGAGGTTCAATCATCTAGAATATTAATGTCTAGCTGATCATGTTTGTAATGTCTGTAAACCACTGTTTATCATTCTCAGCAGATATCGGGCACTTGACCAAACAACACTATGGGTGTGTTCGTAAATTCACTCTGGAGTGCGCTCTGGGCATTCGTAAATGCAGAGCATTGTCAGATTGTCCGCTCTTAAATTCAGAGTGTCTCAAATATTTGAGATTCTTTAGAGCGCACACTGGACACTCAGGCCGATAGCGCTGATCCAAGTGTTCTGACCTCACAAGCGCTCAAGCCAACTGGCTAAACTTGCTAGCTACTTCCAGACACAAATGAGAGAACCTCTGACTATTTTACTCACCCTAGCAGAGCTGGTTAGGCTGTTTTGATGTTATCTAGAGCATTGGTGGCTAATGGTGCTGCTGGAAACAATTGAATTTTTTTTTTTTGCCAACGTTCACTAAAGCCGGTAATATTCAACTAATACCGGTTCGTAAATTCATCAGTTATTCTGTACTCTGGCACACTCAGACGAGAGTGCTCTGAAATCGGAGTAAATAGCCAGACTGAATTTACGAATGCACCTAAACATTTAGACATGAGGGGTTAAAGACGCCACAAGGACCAAAAGCTTCTGTAGCGCCTACACTTAACCATGCCAGTCAGTGGCCTTGGGCCAGGAGATTTAAATCGAGTAGAACCAAACAGTGGTCAGGTCTGTAGCTTCAGGAACCAGTCCATCAGGCAGGCAGTTCCTCCACTGCTTTAATAAGGAGCATCTGGGTCACGTGGATAAAGCCTGTCTCCTCTCCTAACATTCTTACCTGAACGGGAGCAGGGCTCAGGTTGCAGGGTGAGGCACTGACCCAAAGAGACAGAGCTTTCCTGGAGAATAATTGTTTCTCTGAATTTCAGTTGGTCTACAGCAGTGTTCCTCAACTCCAGTCCTCTAGTACCCCCAACACCCCAGTCCTCCAGTACCCCCAACTCCAGTCCTCCAGTACCCAACACCCCAACTCCAGTACCCCCAACACCCCAACTCCAGTACAACCCAACACCCCAACTCCAGTACAACCCAACACCCCAACTCCAGTACAACCCAACACCCCAACTCCAGTACAACCCAACACCCCAACTCCAGTACCCCCAACACCCCAACTCCAGTACAACCCAACACCCCAACTCCAGTACAACCCAACACCCCAACTCCAGTACAACCCAACACCCCAACTCCAGTACCCCCAACACCCCAACTCCAGTACCCCCAACACAACGCATTTTTGTTGAAGTCCTGGACAAACACCTTATTCAACTTGTCAACTAATCATCAATCCTGCAATGAGTCGAATCGGGTGAGTTTGTCTGGGGCTACAAAAAAAAAGTGTGTGCTGCTGTTGGGGGTACTGGAGGACTGGGGAGTTGGGGGTACTGGAGGACTGGGGAGTTGGGGGTACTGGAGGACTGGGGTGTTGGGGGTACTGGAGGACTGGAGGACTGGGGTGTTGGGGGTACTGGAGGACTGGGGTGTTGGGGGTACTGGAGGACTGGGGTGTTGGGGGTACTGGAGGACTGGAGTTGGGGTGTTGGGGGGTACTGGAGGACTGGAGTTGGGGGTACTGGAGTTGGGGGTACTGGAGGACTGGAGTTGGGAAACACTGGTCTACATGTTCACATTAGGTGGGTCTCTACACACACACACACACACACACCTCAGTATCCACTATGTTTAGGCATTGCATGCATGTTTGCTTGCCCCCATGGTGAAAGGGGAGGTTCTTGCTCAAGCATGCACGCATACGTCTGCAGGTCTGACCATACGCAGTCTGCCTGCCGGTCTGACCATACGCAGTCTGCCTGCCGGTCTGACCATACGCAGTCTGCCTGCCGGTCTGACCATACGCAGTCTGCCTGCCGGTCTGGCCATACGCAGTCTGCCTGCAGGTCTGGCCATACGCAGTCTGCCTGCAGGTCTGGCCATACGCAGTCTGCCTGCCGGTCTGGCCATACGCAGTCTGCCTGCCGGTCTGGCCATACGCAGTCTGCCTGCCGGTCTGGCCATACGCAGTCTGCCTGCCGGTCTGGCCATACGCAGTCTGCCTGCCGGTCTGACCATACGCAGTCTGCCTGCCGGTCTGACCATACGCAGTCTGCCTGCCGGTCTGACCATACGCAGTCTGCCTGCCGGTCTGGCCATACGCAGTCTGCCTGCCGGTCTGGCCATACGCAGTCTGCCTGCCGGTCTGGCCATACGCAGTCTGCCTGCAGGTCTGGCCATACGCAGTCTGCCTGCAGGTCTGACCATACGCAGTCTGCCTGCAGGTCTGACCATACGCAGTCTGCCTGCCGGTCTGACCATACGCAGTCTGCCTGCAGGTCTGACCATACGCAGTCTGCCTGCAGGTCTGACCATACGCAGTCTGCCTGCAGGTCTGACCATACGCAGTCTGCCTGCAGGTCTGACCATACGCAGCCTGCCTGCAGGTCTGACCATACGCAGCCTGCCTGCAGGTCTGACCATACGCAGCCTGCCTGCAGGTCTGACCATACGCAGCCTGCCTGCAGGTCTGACCATACGCAGCCTGCCTGCAGGTCTGACCATACGCAGCCTGCCTGCAGGTCTGACCATACGCAGCCTGCCTGCAGGTCTGACCATACGCAGCCTGCCTGCAGGTCTGACCATACGCAGCCTGCCTGCAGGTCTGACCATACGCAGCCTGCCTGCAGGTCTGACCATACGCAGTCTGCCTGCAGGTCTGACCATACGCAGTCTGCCTGCAGGTCTGGCCATACGCAGTCTGCCTGCAGGTCCGGCCATACGCAGTCTGCCTGCAGGTCCGGCCATACGCAGTCTGCCTGCAGGTCCGGCCATACGCAGTCTGCCTGCAGGTCCGACCATACGCAGTCTGCCTGCAGGTCCGACCATACGCAGTCTGCCTGCAGGTCTGACCATACGCAGTCTGCCTGCAGGTCTGACCATACGCAGTCTGTCTGCAGGTTTGATCATTCGTCAAAAGGCCTGGCTGCTGACCTACTGTAACTCATGCCTCCATTAATTTCTGTGGCGATTAAAAGCACATGTCAGCTTGTCCCCCAAGGGCAATGGTTACATGAAGTCCCTTTTAGGACTCCTTCGACATTGTCCAGCAGAAGCATCAAAAAACATGCACCCCCCGTGAGTCCCATTCCCCAGGAGAGACAAGGTGGCTGAGTGGTGGCTGGGTTCCAAACTATTCCCTGGGTGGCTGTGCCCTCTTTCCCCTCCGGTGGCAACACTGCACGGGGAAACCCCCCAGACAGGGTGTGAGAGAATGCCATCAGGCATTGAAACAACGCCCCAAAATATTGAGAGTTCACACAGTCAATATCGAAGCTATACTAGCTAGTTGTGTCTACTGTAAATACACTTCAAATGATTGCTTCTCGTGCAGAGATGAGATCTTATAAGGATGTGGGTCACAGATGCAGTTTGGAGAAATATGGTGGGGTTGTGTGGGGTCGATTGGGGCAGAGGGATGGATGCAGTGATGTACAGCAAAGAGACAACCACCCTGATGTTCCTACCCACAATCCTCAGGGGACATGTAACTCACGGAGCAGACTATGATTGTTAGTTTGCTCTCCTTCTGCCACAAGAGAACATGACTACTCCCTTTGATAGCTCCCCAAAGCATCACTTTTTTCTACTCCACTCCCTCATCAGCCACATTGTGTAGAACAAGACGAAAAGGCAGCCCAGGAAATCAGAGGGGTTAGCAGTCCTTCTGGCTCTGAGTATGTGAACTGACGAGGCACGAGGGCAGCGAGCGAGAGAGCGGGGGAAAGCCTGCACTCCTCCTTTTCAGCTTTAATATTCATTTCTGACATGTGGAGCAGAACACAGAAAATATGAAATAGTCCACTGCCTTGATCTCTGGAAAATAATACAATCAAATGGAAATGCATCTGAATTAAAACACTACCAAAAGGCTCTGCCGTAAACAACCTGTCCAAAACCACAAAAACAGGAGTGTAAATGAAAGGGTGGGAGGTGTAAAGGAATGAATAGATAACCTCTCTTTCACTCTCAGTGAGACTGGATCAATTGCACAGGGACCCAGCTGTCAGACAGGACTGAACTACCATTGTCACAGACTCTCTCCTTCCTCCTTCTCTCTCCCTCCTCCTCTCCGACAGTGACAAACAAAGAGGGGAATGGGTGGAGGGTTAACGAAAAAGAAACCAGAAACGTTACAAGGATCTAGGTGCCAGACCAGATAGTCACACCAACAAAAAATCTAGCAACAAAAAATAACTGCTTGTTGCAACTGAATCCTGATAATGAGACATTATTTTGTATCAAACGAGAACTGATTCTAAGGTGCTATGTTCAGAAGACAACAGTTAGAGAGGGTGCGTTATATGGAGGATTGAAGAGGAAGAATTATACTGACACCCACATGTATAGTATGGGGCAGCAGGGTAGCCTAGTGGTTAGAGCGTTGGACTAGTAACCAAGTTTGGTTGCAAGTTCAAACCCCCGAGCTGACAAGGTACAAATCTGTCGTTCTGCCCTTGAACAGGCAGTTGTTCCCACTGTTCCTAGGCCGTCATTGAAAATAAGAATTTGTTCTTAACTGACTTGCCTAGTTAAATAAAGGTAAAATAAAATAAAAAATAAATAAATAAATAAATAGTATACCCCCAGGAGTTCTCATTTCTCACATACAAGTCATACATGCAGTAAATGACACATGTTCTGCTGACCTTATGAGAACCATACATGGGTGTGTGACAACCTTCCTTACACAGCACTTTCAGTGTTCATCCGTTTAGCATGAGCGAGTACCCTAGGGGCTGGATGTCTGTCTTTACAGTAATCTGTGTGTGTGTGTGTGCGCAACAGGAAAAAAAAAGTGTTCTTAGTAAATCAATAAAATGTACTCAAATCTAAATATTTCCAGTCAGTTTTAATCTATTTGGTGACTTCCATCTCCCCCTTTTCTGCCCTCATGTTTTCACAGTAATAACACAGGAAACACGGCAGATTGACAAGCCTTCTCACCTCAGACTACATGAGCTCCTGTCAATATCAGCCTTTAACCAGAGTAATCTGCCCTAAATTAAGTGGGTTTACTGAACAAAACAAAGTTTCCCTTTCTGGCCTGGTTGTTCCCACAGAGGGACTGTTTTAATCAATGTGGACATTCCTGTTGGGGAGCTAACTGAAAGGTGGGAGCGGCCTAGCAGAGATCCACCATTTCACATGCCTTTGAGGGGTCAGGGCCAAGGCCGGGGAATTTATGTTGCTACATTGTAGAGGAATTATGGTGGGATTGAGCAAACGCACTCCGTCCTCCTCATTCAGCTGCTGTACAGAACATCTACATGCAATGCATGGGAACAGGAGGGACTTCAAGGGATACTGCGAGATTGAGATTTAGGTCATTTTTGTACTTACCCAGAGTCAGACAAACTCATGGATACCATTTGTATGTCTCTGCATGCGGTTTGGAGATGATTAAAGTTAGCATATCGTTAGCCTAGTGTAATTGCTTGAAGTCTCCAGGTACAGTAGACAGCTCCTCTCAAAATCAGGGAAATAGACCTAACTACTTTGATGCTGGGTGGATGGTAATTTGGCCATTGTGGCATCTGAGCACACGGGCAGTGCCATTGAGACCGATACAATGTTGAAATGACCAACCAGGGGCCTCCCGGGTGGCGCAGTGGTTAAGGGCGCTGTACTGCAGCGCCAGCTGCACCACCAGAGACTCCGGGTTCGCGCCCAGGCTCTGTCCGTGGTGCGACGCACAATTGGCCTAACGTTTGGCCGGTAGGGAGGGTTTGGCCGGTAGGGAAATCCTTGTCCCATCGCGCACCAGCGACTCCTGTGGCGGGCCGGGCGCAGTGCAAGGTTGCACGGTGTTTCCACACATTGGTGTGGCTGGCTTCTGGGTTGGATGGCGCTGTGTTAAGAAGCAGTACGGCTTGGTTGGGTATCGGAGGACGCATGACTTTCAACCTTCGTCTCTCCCGAGCCCGTACGGGAGTTGTAGCGATGAGACAAGATAGTAGCTACTAAACAATTGGATACCACGAAATTGGGGAGAAAAAGGGCTACCCAGCTTTGGAGTAGTTGTCCATTTCCCTGATTTTGAGAGGAGATGGCCATTGTACCGAGAGACTTTTAGCAATTGCACTGATGATTGGAGTTAGCTCCAATCATCTCGAAACTGCTCACAGAGACATACAAAGCTGGGACCAAAATCTCAAAGTTTCCCTTTAAATGTGTACTAGGGAGAACATAGGCCGAGTGAAATAATGAAAGAGTAAGGGGGAATGAGACATTCGTCACACTTCTCCAGTCATCCGGGGTGACCACGCGTACCTTCTTTGGCAGCCTGCCAGAACTCAAACGCCACTCTGAAGGCTTGGGCCACTGTTAACGTCACTGCCTGGGCCTGAGGGGGGGAGAGAGAGAGAGCGAGAGGAAAATAAGCACAGTAAATATGACATACAAGATGTTGGCTAAGTGTTTTAAGATGGGAGAGGAAAACCCATTGAAGACAGATAAGAGCAGAACTAGAGACTAACAGAGGGAGGGGTCGCCAGCCTCCAGAGGAAACTCCTCAACTAACACCTAATAAGGGAACATTAACCCACGTGACCGTGTTGGTCCCTACTACTCAGTTCAACTTCCTCTTCCTTACTGGTTGTTTATGTAGCTGGGAGGAAGTGTGGCCGTTGGACCAGAGCTAAATTAGCAAGGGGAAGGAAAGAGAGGGAGTGGCACACTCATTCACAAAGCCACCCCCTGGGAGAGATACTATTTGGAAGAGGGGCCACAGAGACACACAGACTCACCACTTTCCTCTTGGTGCAGAGGTAGGCGTGACACTCCAGGGTTTCATTCTGTTGGCTCTGGGCGATGTAGGCAAACACTTTGTCGTGCATCTTGTCTGCTGTGCAGTAGGATATCCTGAGGGGGAGTCACAGAGACAAACTAGTTTTAATAAAAAGTGTCCCTGCAGATTGGGCAGGGCTATCACGCAACTTCATCTTCACTAAGCCTTTAAGCCCACCACAATCAGATTTAGACACTTAAATCTTTCATTTCCACATTAAATAAACCCATCACATTTCACACACACACCCTAGCGTGCAGGCGGAGACCCAATCAAAAGATCCAGGCTTTGAATTTGAACTTAAGGACATTCGTCTGTGGTATGTCCCCAGTGTACCTCGGCTCCATTAGTTTTAGCCAAGACGACTGTGTGATCCCTGCTGTGTCTGTCCGCCCAGCCCTGTGGTGTTTTAGTATTATTGGATTGGACCTTGCCTCTTAACTGCAGGTCTACTCTAACGTTGGAACATGCTCTGTTCTGCAAATGTTCTGAGACATGATGTCATGTCACCCCGAGACCTGATTGACAGGTGGGTTGGGTAATGAATGACCGCAATCTGCCCTCCCTGTTCCTCTACACCAGCACCCTACTGCTCAAACTCTGAACATCACTCTGCAGAGATCACACGTCGAGTTAACTAATGACTCAGTGATATAAAAATGCAACATGTAAAAAAAACATTTCTCTGCTATAAAAGCCAACAGCTGCACGGAGCGACGTTGTGAGATTTACAACAGATGTTGAGAGCATTGTGAAATTGGGCGTCAGGTAAATACATTTAATTTACTGCTCATCCATCTTCTCTAGCAGATGACTGGAGAGGAGGACCTCAGTGAATGACAATGTTTGCTTTAAATTTAACCAACATCCTTACATTGAGTCACAGCTAAATAGTTAGTGTTGAAGATCACACAGCCTCAGAGAAAACTGTTGTGCTCCAGTGTGATGGAGAGTTAAGTGACATGATTGTCATTTTGTCCTCAATGTGCCAACCCCTCCTCGGTTGCTGTGAGAGTGATCCAACCCCTCCTCGGTTGCTGTGAGAGTGATCCAACCCCTCCTCGGTTGCTGTGAGAGTGATCCAACCCCTCCTCGGTTGCTGTGAGAGTGATCCAACCCCTCCTCGGTTGCTGTGAGAGTGATCCAACCCCTCCTCGGTTGCTGTGAGAGTGATCCAACCCCTCCTCGGTTGCTGTGAGAGTGATCCAACCCCTCCTCGGTTGCTGTGAGAGTGATCCAACCCCTCCTCGGTTGCTGTGAGAGTGATCCAACCCCTCCTCGGTTGCTGTGAGAGTGATCCAACCCCTCCTCGTTTGCTGTGAGAGTGATCCAACACCTCCTCGTTTGCTGTGAGAGTGATCCAACACCTCCTCGGTTGCTGTGAGAGTGATCCAACACCTCCTCGGTTGCTGTGAGAGTGATCCAACACCTCCTCGGTTGCTGTGAGAGTGATCCAACACCTCCTCGGTTGCTGTGAGAGTGATCCAACACCTCCTCGGTTGCTGTGAGAGTGATCCAACACCTCCTCGGTTGCTGTGAGAGTGATCCAACACCTCCTCGGTTACTGTTACGTTCCCCAGTTTCTGTGTTTTGGGTTTGGTTGTGTATTTCAGGAAATGGCTTCCTGAAGTCCAAAGCAGCTGATTGGTCGGCCCCATTGCAGATTGGAGCTCTGACCCCGCCCTCTCGTCAGGGGTTACAGCTGTCTGCAATTACCGACTCCTTCTGCAGCTTGAAAAGCCAGTGTTCCTTTGTTAGGAGGAGAGAGATTCTTTGTATGTCCTGTGTTTTGAAGTTGGTCTGTATAATTTGTTGTAAAGTATTTTGTAGCCGGTCCTGCAGAGGTATGTGTATGTCAAAAGGACTGTGTTTTTGATTATTGAAACTGCTCACTTTACATTAGTAATTCTATTTTTGTTCACAGGTGGGAAGGCACCTTGGGAGTGTTTAGGCTAAAAGCCTGGAGGCATTCATATACCAGTTGTATGTACTGTCTATGCCACTAGGTAAGACCTGGGCAGACACCACCCCCCCCCCCCCCCCCCGTATTTTGGCTAGAGTGCCAGGTGGCATTAAGAATAGTTAAGGTAGGAGAGGGGGCTCTTTAACGTGAACTTTCCATCCAGCCTCTTTTCCCCAAATTACTGTGTGAAGGAAGAACAAACTCCCTGTTAATGGTAATATTCTCTGCCTCTGTCATCTTTACCCGCACCTACAGTCACATACCTCTTTCGCTCCACGAGGAGTTGAGTGTAGCAGGGTGTTGTGTTCCCTCCTCCATGAGGCGTCCGTAACAGTTACTGTGAGAGTGATCCAACCCCCTCAGTTGCTGTGAGTGATCCAAATTCTGGTCTTTTTATTTGACCTTTATTTAACTAGGCAAGTCAGTTAAGAACAAATTCTTATTTTCAATGACGGTAAACATTAATAACTGCCTTGTTCAGGGGCAGAACAAAAAATGTTTACCTTCTCAGCTCGGGGATTCGATCTTGCAACCTTTCGGTTAGTAGTTCAACGCTCTAACCACTAGGCTACCTCCCGCCCCCTTCGTTTCATTTCAAGATGGAGTGCTTGGAAGCCTCCACTTCTCATAAATGTGGCAAGCGATTCAAGGTTGGCCTAAGCAATAACAAGTCACACTGTTTTTCTAAGGTGAAATTGAGGGTATGTGCGCTATCGCGCATGCCTGTTTCTGAGTGCTCACAACCCAGGTTAAAGCTCAGACACACAGCTGTTGTTGTAGAGGCCTCCTGAGGGAGAGGACATTGATGGAAAGCGCTATCCACCCCTTCACCCTTGATGGATGAGAGGGTTTGGAAGGGGGATTCTGGGAGGAAAACAACTTTTGTTTTATTGGAAGTTGAAAATTAAGAACTTAAAAATTGGGGCACCCCTTCTCTGAGTGAGTGAGACTAACCTGTAAATGGATATGTTCTCGATCAGCTGGTTAGAGGCATAGTCATAGAGGATGATTCCTCGAGGGGACACTTTTAATGTCACTTTCTGGAGTTTCTTGCCGCTGGCTTTGGCCTAGAAGAAAGAGAGGGTGAGAGGGCGAATAGGTTAATGATACTCATGCAATCTCAAACCTGTGGGACTTTTGCCAGTGTGCAAGTATGTGCTATAAGTACACATCTATAGTGAACTAAAATATATTGATTGTGGCCTGTGGAACGTTGTTCCACTCCTCTTCAAATGGAGGGAGCTGGAACACGCTGTCGTACACGTCGAATATGCTCAATGAGTGACATGTCTGGTGAGTATGCGGGACATTTCCAGCTTCCAGGAATTGTGTACAGATCTTTGCGACATGGGGCCGTGCATTATCATGCTGAAACATGAGGTGATGGCGGCGGATGAATCGCACAGCAATTGGCCTCAGGGTCTCATCACGGTATCTCTGTGCATTAAAATTGCCAAAAATAAAATGCATGTGTGTTTGTTGTCCATAGCTTATGCCTCCCCATACCATAACCCCACCGCAACCATGGGGCACTCTGTTCACAACGTTGATGTCAGCAAACCCCTCGGCCACACACGTGGTCTGCAGTTGTGAATCCAGTTGCACATACTGTAAAATTATCAACATTGGAGTTTGGCTTATGGTAGACATTGGTAAACATTAAATTCAGCTCCGGTGGACATTCCTGCAGTCAGTATGCCAATTGCCTCTCCCTCAAAACGCGGCATTGTGTTGAGTGACACAAATGCACATTTTAGAGTGGCCTTTTATTGTCCCCAGCACAAGGTGCACCTGTGTAATGATCATGATGTTTAATCAGCTTCTTGATATTCCCCACCTGTCAGGTGGACAGATTATCCTGGCAAAGGAGAAATCATCACTAACAGGGATGTGCACAAAATTGGAAATAAATAAAGTGTCAATCACCTCTGAGACTCTGTCCTGTGTGCCCCGGGCCCTATATACTCCCCCCAATTTAATTACTGTGGAGCTGCCAGAATTAATAACAGTACACCTTCCTGTTACTGTACAATGCACCTTGCCAGAGCAACACTCAGATGCATCACAACTAATTGCATCTGGGTTAAATGGCTGTTGCAGAAGGCTGGCTTTCATGAAAGTGACAACTTAATGGAAAAGTAAATGGGACCGTTTTATACTGTGGTGGTACGGGTATCGGAATAGATCAATCCTCTGTATTAGGGAAAGTTGTCAAAATACCCTTTAGAAGGGGAGGTTTGTGTTTTTGGGGGGGATAGGGTGTAGAACGCCTGGGAAGGTCAAGTGTGTGTGGTGCTGACCGTGGCCACGATCCTCTTGACGGCGGCTGCGGAGAGCTCTTCTCCTTTGGGCTGCTCCACCAGCGTGACGCCCAGGTACTTGAGCTGGAACAACATGCCCTCCAGCAGGGTCTCCCGCGTGTCTGTCCAGTTCTCTGGCAGCTCTATGGAGAGGAGAGGGCACAGGTCAGAAGAGACCGGTACAGGTGACAGGTCAAACAGATGGCCCAACACTTTTCAATCTACAACATAGCTGAAAGGTAACAACAAAAGGCCATTGAACTGCACTATCATTTGCGTGACCTTTATGTTAGATTTGGGGGGGGGGGGGGGTAGTAGTAGTAGTAGTAGTAGTAGTAGTAGAGGTAGAGAAGCAGACCGTCTCTAACCAAGGTTTATCATACAGCCTTTGTAAAGTCACCTTCAAATGTGAGTGTCTGCCAAACCAGTCATGTATCCAGACATTGGGCAAATACAACAGGACAAGCTTGTCTTCTCCATTTAATAAACTTATCAAAACAGTAAGAATCAGAGTCATTTGTCAAAAGGCTGCTCTCCCTAAATACACTGAGTGTACAAAACAAAAGGAACAGATGCTCTTTCCATGACAGACCAGGTGAATAAAGGTGAAAGCTATTATCACTTATTGATTTCACTTGTTAAATCCACTTCAACACTTTGTGTGCCATTCTGAGGGTGAATGGGCAAGACAAAAAATTTAAGTGCCTTTGAATGGGGTATGGTAGTAGGGGCCAGGCCAACCGGTTTGAGTGTCAAGAACTACTCAACAGTTTCCAGTGTGTATCAAGAACGGTCCACCACCCGAAAGGGCAATCAGCCAACTTGACAACCGAGGGAAGCATTGGAGTCAACATCGGCCAGCATTCCTGTTGAATGCTTTCAACACCTTGTAGACTCCATGCTCCGGTGAATTGAGGCTGTTCTGAGGGCAAAAGTGGGTGCAACTCAATATTAGGAAGGTGCTCCTAATGTTTTGTACACACTGCGTATACTGTAGCTGTTCCCTTCAAAAGGTTTTTTGAAATTCAATGCGTGTCCTTTCCAAAGAGCACGGGTCCCGCGCCGCATAGCGATGACATTCAGTAAATCAAATATAACATTGTGAGTTGAATAGGAGCCCTGCCATTTCATTTCTTTCATCTCCAGAATGTGCTGTGAGCAGTACACGAGCGATTTCTCTGTCTCTGTATAATGCCAGAGGCATTTAGTCACAGCACAGAACAACAGTTAGTTACAGCAGAGATGACGAGGAGCAGAACACAGAACTACTAGTACCCATACTCCCCCTCTCCCATGAGACCTCAGTCTCAGCCAAGGCCATGAGGGACCACCGCAATAGCCCAGCTATAGAGGGGCACGGCACACCCCTCCCCCTCTGGCTTCACTACAGAGTAGCTGTGCAGGACTTAACAGGCTTCGTATTCACAAAATGCTTTAAAGCGCACCATGTTTAACTACACTTTGACTGAATGAGCAGTCTTACAGGCCTAGTTCTGCAAGGCTGGATGGTACGCTGTATCTAAACTAGCCCAATTCATGTTTCAGAGACAAAACAGGAATGACAGGGGTTGTTTTGCACAGCTTTCATTATGACTTTTTTAAAAATCATCCTGCACTTCCTTCCTCAAATCAGTAACATGTTAACATGAAAAAGATCTGTATCAGAAATGAAATGGAAGAAAATTACAGTTGATAGTGACAGTGTTCTCTGAGGAGAATTCACAAGCACCAGGGGTGCTCCATTCTGTCAGTTAGAGACAACCGTGAAACATGTCCACGGCGGGTCTCTGGCGGTCAGTGATATTTCCTGTTGATCTTGAGGTCATCTGGCCAGAGAATCCTGTTTTTACAGCTGCCATGTTCTTACAGAGCCATTCAGCCAACTGGAATAGGTCACTAGGTTAAAATCATGGTCAGACCTTCAAAGGTAAACCCAAGAATTGGAATCCATGTAGGCTATATTCTTCAATGCAAAAGGTAAAAGTTTCAGATTGTTATGCTTTCACCCTTATTGAGCCAAAGTCACATTCTACTAGGGCTGTCCCCGACAAAAAAAAAATCTTGGTCGACCGAGAGTTGTCTGTTCTTTCGACCAATCGATTAGTCTACATTTTGAAACGTGTGTTTTTCCATATAAAGAAAAATCCTAGGTGTTTTAATTAGTGATGCACCGTTATGACTTTTGGGCCGATATCAATATTTTCCTTGCCAAAAAAAACAAACAGATACCGGATATTTAAATGTTTTGCGGCCTTTTAAGCATACAGTTAAATACAGCGGGGCAAAAAAGTATTTAGTCAGCCACCAATTGTGCAAGTTCTCCCACTTAAAAAGATGAGAGAGGCCTGTAATTTTCCTCATAGATACACTTCAACTATGACTGACAAAATGAGGGAAAAAAATCCAGAAAATCACATTGTAGGATTTTTAATGAATTTATTTGGAAATTATGGTGGAAAATAAGTATTTGGTCACCTACAAACAAGCAAGATTGCTGGCTCTCACAGACCTGTAACTTCTTTTTTAAGAGGCTCCTCTGTCCTCCACTTGTTACCTGTATTAATGGCACCTGTTTGAACTTGTTATCAGTATAAAAGACACCTGTCCACAACCTCAAACAGTCACACTCCAAACTCCACTATGGCCAAGACCAAAGAGCTGTCAAAGGACACCAGAAACAAATTGTATACCTTCACCAGGCTGGGAAGACAATCTGCAATAGATAAGCAGCTTGGTTTGAAGAAATCAACTGTGGGAGCAATTATTAGGAAATGGAAGACATACAAGACCACTGATAATCTCCCTTGATCTGGGGCTCCACGCAAGATCTCACCCCGTGGGGTCAAAATGATCACAAGAACGGTGAGCAAAAATCCCAGAACCACACGGGGGGACCTAGTGAATGACCTGCAGAGAGCTGGGACCAAAGTAACAAAGCCTACCATCAGTAACACACTACGCCGCCAGGGACTCAAATCCTGCAGTGCCAGACGTGTCCCCCTGCTTAAGCCAGTACATGTCCAGGCCCATCTGAAGTTTGCTAGAGAGCATTTGGATGATCCAGAAGAAGATTGGGAGAATGTCATATGGTCAGATCAAACCAAAATATAACTTTTTGGTGAAAACTCAACTCGTTGTGTTTGGAGGACAAAGAATGCTGAGTTGCATCCAAAGAACACCATACCTACTGTGAAGCATGGGGCTGTTTTTCTGCAAAGGGACCAGGACGACTGATCCGTGTAAAGGAAAGAATGAATGGGGCCATGTATCGTGAGATTGAGTGAAAACCACCTTCCATCAGCAAGGGCATTGAAGATGAAACGTGGCTGGGCCTTTCAGCATGACAATGATCCCAAACACACCGCCCGGGCAACGAAGGAGTGGCTTCGTAAGAAGCATTTCAAAGTCCTGGAGTGGCCTAGCCAGTCTCCAGATCTCAACCCCATAGAAAATCTTTGGAGGGAGTTGAAAATCCATGTTGTCCAGCAACAGCCCCAAAACATCACTGCTCTAGAGGAGATCTGCATGGAGGAATTGGCCAAAATGCCAGCAACAGTGTGTGAAAACCTTGTGCTAGACTTACAGAAAACGTTTGATCTCTGTCATTGCCAACAAAGGGTATATAACAAAGTATTGAGATAAACTTTTGTTATTGACCAAATACTTATTTTCCACCATAATTTGCAAATAAATTCATTAAAAATCCTACAATGTGATTTTCTGGATTTTTTTTCCTCATTTGGTCTGTCATAGTTGAAGTGTACCTATGATGAAAATTACAGGCCTCTCTCATCTTTGTAAGTGGGAGAACTTGCACAATTGGTGGCTGACTAAATACTTTTTTTGCCCCACTGTCCGGGCTCAGACTTGCTGCGCTGTAAAAAAAGAAAAATACAGCTTGTGACTAGCAACAGTTGTCTCTCTCTCGTCCCTGCGGCAGCTACAGTGGTTCCTCCTTTAAAATGTTGCATCATACTGCAGCACACACTGGGTGCATTCTGTGGCACGTCATTTAATTGTCAGCCATTTCTTCTGTTACTGCAAGTTATTGCTAGTTTGTCCACCAGAGGGCATCTTTGAGAAGCATTTGATAATATTCCATGTTGGCATTACCAGAGAATTTAAAACCTTTTTTTAATAACATAGTATATGCGATTGATTAAGAAATTTGGCTTAATTAATTTGATTAATATTATGGCGTTTCCATTCAGAGAAAAACAAAAGGGTTTCCGTTAAGATGGAAAATATGGCGCTGTACAACGAACTGTTTGCCTTCATTAGACAACTTTGTTCCAATATTTCTGTAAATCAGTGATATTTATTCCCATAGTAATTCATTATGGATCCATAACTAAATCAACATGTGCATTTTGAAAGAGTATTTTTGAAATCTTTATTTTATTAACGAAACGTGGTTATTTGTTTTTCAGGCTACTGTGCTCTGGTATTCTGCGCTCTAGTAAACTCAGACAAGAGTGCTCTGAAATCCGTGTAGATCGTAGGCTAGACACATTCCATTTTTCACAATGTTCTTTCTGATGATATCTAGTTCATTGCATCCGCCGTGGAGCCCAGTTTCATAATATGACCATATTTCCCAGCTGCTTGCCATCGTTTTGAAGAAATCGCAAAAAAAAAAACAGGCCTTATTTTAGTGCATTTTTTCATCCTGCCAGCACCTATTAGTTCTATTGAGCACCGTGGCACCAACTCGCCTTCCGAACGTTCTATTCCCAGCTTATTGTTCAACGCCTGCTTCGCTATTGTTGGCAATGAAACATGCTCACGTTGTTTTACAGTTAAAATGTAAACAAAAATAATATTGGAACTCTGCAGTCTTCCCATTGTTTCCTATGGGGGAAATATAGGCATGTCGGTCTATTTCGCCAAATATCTCGCAATGTGTATATTTCAATTTTTTTCAAGTCGGGCGCCATTTTAAAATCATGAGAATCTCCTCTTTCTAATTATGTAAGCCTGGGCAGCTAGCTCGGTTGTCATCAAATGCTAGCCCCAAAATATTTTTTGCCCTTGGAATGCGGAGATCCCCCTTATGGTTTTCCTATGGAGAGGCCTGCCTGTCTATTTCGCTGTCTATTTTCCCCAAGTCGGGTGTAACCGGTGTGAAATGGCTAGCTAGTTAGCGAGGTGCAAGCTAATAGCGTTTCAAAATCGGTGACGTCACTCGCGCTAAGACCTTGAAGTAGTTGTTCCCCTTGCTCTGCAAGGGCCGCGGCTTTGGTGGAGCGATGGGTAACAATTCTTCGAGGGTGGCTGTTTTCAATGTGTGCAGAGAGTCCCTGGTTCGAGCCCAGGTAGGGGCGAGGAGAGGGATGGAAGCAAAACTGTTACACGGGCACCATTTTAAAATCAGGAGAATCTAATCTTTGTAAGTCTGGGCAGTGAGCTCATTTGTCATTGATCGCTAGACCAGAAATATACATGTATTTTTTCCCTACTTGTTTATTACATAGACATAAGCACAGTTGACACCATCGAGGTGCGGATGTTTACTTTCTACACAAGTTGTTTTTTTTCCAGTTTTGTCCGACGAACAGATTGGTGTAGTAAAATAAAATGGGATACATTTAATGGAATTTTAAGCATCACTCCAGTCAAAACAGGCTCTGCAAACGTTCGATTCCATTCATTTGCTATGGGCTCGCGCTAGTGTTCCAGTTTAGCCAACGTTCTTTAGCTGTTTTTCAGCCTTGGGTGAATTTTGACTCCTTCTATTGTCCAGCCTATAGATAGCCAGAGCGAATTTACGAAAGCCCCCAAATGTCCATTGAGAAAGCACAACAACTATACCATTTAGCTAAGTTAAGAATAATCAAGTCAATAAACATTGGGTAGTTAGATAGCCTATAGATAATATACTGGCAAGTTTGATGTATAACTACTAACGTTAGGTAGCTGTAATGATATGCTATGTGGTTCGTAAGGACAGCGTAGCTAACAAATTGTCAGACAACATAACGTGTAAGGTAACTTATTTGAAAAGTCATTACTTTATTACATGAGTAGCAAGCTACCCCTAGGACGTTAGGGCAAAACTGGTGCGTGATAGGAGGGGGGGGGGGGGGGGGGGGGGGTCTCACACCTAGCTCGGCTACCTAGCTCGGCCCGTGCTTCATGGTTGGGATGGTGTTCTTCGGCTATGACATGCACGTCTAGGAAAAGGTACCAATTCAACAACGCACTGATGTTTCAGACCCACGGACAGCGACCGCTATCAAACGCTGGAGAAAGTAAATTTGTTATAAAATAATATTTTTATTATTAGTGTTGCGCCATTGTCTTTAACCATATACGATTTCAGTAGCACGTCAGTGATGGACTGCCATCGCCACGGCATCCACAATGGATTAGTCCACAGGAGCAAATCATACAGGTGTCTTGTAGACCATGGAAAATGTGTATATTTTTTCTACTGCTCGACAAAGAAATCTTGGTCGACCAACAGCCTATCGACCAAACAATCAACCAGTCGACTAAAATGGGGTCAGCCCTATATTCTAGCAATGTAAAATGCCTAAAGGTCTAGCTTGCTACTCAGAACAGAACACTGTCAAGGTAATGCCAGTTTTACTTTTTTCAGAGCCAATAGCTTCCCAACTGAGGTCACTGATTTGAAAAGTGCAACAACGTGACTTTCCTTTAAAACGGAACAAAATGTGAGTGCATAAATCTTCAAATGTACAGTACACCCTGTTCTGAATGTGGGGGAGGAGTAGAAACTGGAAACTAACATTTCAAAAAGGCAACCTATAATACCCATCTCTTTAGTCCCCACCCTTGTCGACCAGCCCTCAGTAAACACAGGCTTTGTCCTTTTCAACCTCCTCCATCCATATCTCCATTTTATGCTAACCTAACCTCATCATAAACCCAGCCTTTGCAGTCCAGCTAACCGTAACCAGGGCTTCTAAGTGACTAAGGGAGGTTTAATGGTCTGTAATGGTCTTAATGTGAACCTAGACTTACCTTATAGGAGAGTCTGGTAAACGCCCATGATTGAGGTCAAGAGCTCACAACCACCGGGTTGGTGAACGCCAATCTGACCGTGGGTCCTCCACTGATCCGACAATGCACTTTACACTAGGAACATAAAGAGACTACGTTCCTAGACATTACAGCATGGAACCACTAAAAGCTAATTATGCTCCCTTATTAGGTTGCTAAGCAGACGGATATGGCCATTGAGAGAGTGATGCTTTCAGTTTTACAAGCAGAGGTATAGTCACTTAGGCTTATTAGTGTATTATAGGTGAAATGCCAGTCGAGTCTCATACATTCTGATAGGAATTTGACAGCTGATATGTGAACTTGAAATGGTGGCAGGTATCCTAGCGGTTAAGAGCGTTGTGCCAGTAACCGGAAGGTCACTGGTTCGAATCACAGAGCCGACCAGGTAAAAAAAAAGTTTTAAAAAAAAGTAGATGTGCCCTTGAGCAAGGCACTTAACACTAATTGCTACAGTAAGTAGATCTGCATAAGATCATCTGCTAACGGATTAAAATGTCAATGTTATTTTATACAGTAGGATGAATTCACTGCAGCACTGCTCATTGGGGAAGGCAATGGTTTCGAAGATAGGTAAAGCTACATTACAATTACGCATTGATCAGACCACAAGGGTCCTGAAAGCTAGTCCCTGAAAGGGCATCAAGCCGTTTGAAATTACAAACATCCTCCTAAAGAAGACATTTTCCACCAGCTGTTTCTTCCTACTCAGGCAGCTGTCAGGTCAGACCAAAAAAAAAAAAGACATGCAATGAAGACTCAACCAGTTGAGGTTCAGTTAAGACCTTAGGGGCATTTCTTTCTTCCTTCCTTTCTTCCTTTTTTTATTTTTATTTTTTAATCTCCAATTCCTAGTAGAGGCCATGGGGGGGGGGGGTGGACCAACAGTTCACTTTCCATACAGGACCTCAGTGTAATCCTTTTATCATGGTCCTCCCCCCCAGAACCATACATTTACATGGCTCTGCTCCTGCTCTTCCTCCATCCCTCCCTCGCTCTTCCCCTCACACTCTCTGGACTTCTTATAGAAAACTGCAGGAGATAAATCAACTATCTAGCAAAATGATGTACCACAAAAATAAATTAAAATGTTCATGCCTAAAAGCAACGGAGTAATGGTGGGGCAATTTTCCACGTGTGCCAATTACTCCTGAAATAACTACATTAAAGTACATCTACCCTTTGAAGCCAAACTCAATGTTCATGAGAGTGGGGTAGTGAGTGAGCTGGTGCTATTTTTATACACTAGCCTATACTCAGAGCTGCTTCGTATGGATAATTATCCCTTTCCATATTGTACCAGAGCTCCACATTAGTGCTCTCTTCAAAAGGCTGTCTACGCTGTCTGGTCAGCAGCACTGCCTGTAAATGAGCAGAGCGCTGGAACACTGCTGCATGCTGGGAGGCCCATGCCGTTTGGCAGCAACACAGAGGACCACAGCTGCTCCCAGAGCAGGGGACATAAAAACAGTCGCCTCGGCCCGTGATCTTCAAAGCCAAGCCTGGATAATGAAACAGTAGATGTCGGTGTGTATATGTATGTAAGCTGCACTCAGGCACTGGTGGGGTAGGTGTGTACCTCTGCTCTCATGGGGCGACATTAAAAACAGGCCACATCGAACCTTAGTTTACATAGACAAGAGACCAAGGTGATGGGGGCTTGATTAAGAACAAGCCAAAAATCTCACACCAAAGCCAGCCGCTGCACAGTGCACGCACATGACCGAGGCATGTTCACCCAGATACATTCCTGTGTGCAAATCCGAGGCAATACATATGCTCCTCTGGAAAAATGTAAAACTAGGCCCTACTTGAATTACCAGGCACCACCATCATGAATTAACAATGAAACAGTTGCAGGAATACAAAATATAGAACCCCACTGAATGTACAGACATTCTTCAAACAGTAGGGTGGCAGGTAGCCTAGCGGTTAAGAGCGTTGGGCCAGTAACCGAAAGGTTCTCCAAGAGAGCAAGGTGGAAAAAATTGCAAGGCAGTTAACCCCAAACAACTGCTCCCCAGGCACCGATTAAGGCAGTCCACCGCTCTGATTCTCTGAGTTGAGTTAAATGCTGAAGACACATTTCAGTTGAATGCATTCAGTTGTGCAACTAACTAGCTATCCCCCTTTCCCTTCCCAAAGACTCAGTGAACACTGTGTACAAAACATTAAGACCACCTTCCTAATATTGAATTGCACCTCCCCCCTTTGCCCTCAGAACAGCCTCAATTCGTCTGGGCATGGACTTTACAAGGTGTCAAAAGCATTCCACGGGGATGCTGGCCCATGTTGACTCCAAAGCTTCCCACAGTTGTGTCAAGTTGGCTGGATGTCCTTTGGGTGGTAGACCATTCTTTATACACACGGGAAACTGTTGAACGTGAAAAGCAGCATTGCAGTTCTTGACACTCAAAGCGGTGCGCCTGGCACCTACTACCATACCCCGTTAAAAGGCACTTCAATCTTTTGTCTCCCTCTGAATGGCACACACACACACACACAATCCATGCCTCAATTGTATCGTCACTTAAAAATACTTAACCAGTCTCCTCCCCTTCAACTACACTGATTGAAGTGGATTTAACAAGTGACATTAGTAAGGGATCATATAGCCTTTACCTGGATTCACCTGGTCAGTCTACGTCATGGAACGTTAATGTTTTGTACACTAAGTGCATGTCATTGCTGTTAGAAGTCTGAACCAATTCCAGAGTGTCTCCCGTCACAACAATAGAGCTTGTCTGGTATCTGGATCGTGTGGAAGATGCTGGCGTTTTGGCAGCAGTGAGAGAAAACCAGTGAATGGCTCTGAATATCAAAACAGATGTGTGCCAGCGGCTGCAAACGGTCTACCAGTAGGCCTGTGTGTCTGTCAGTGGTTGATTCACAGTGTGTGGAAATTCCACCCATCGGAGGTCTCGCAGTACTAGTGGGAAGCATCAGTGATAAGTGCCCTTAGCTGCACTTTGAGCTTCTGTAGCTGTAACACACCTTTGATGTGGGACCGGAGAACAGGGCAGAGATCTTGTGTTTAGAACAGGAGCTCAGACTCATCTGCAGCAACACTGACAGCATCTGTCAATCCTCGTCCCAGTTCAGTCAGATAATTTGTCCTCACGTCGCTCCTGACCTCAGCTGCACGCGCACTGCTTCTGAACATCAATAACAGCATGGAGACCCTGGGTTCATCCAAACACACAGCGGCCGTTCCCTCCCTTGTAGCATTGACCAATGGGCGTTAGGAGTTCAGAGGATCACTGCCTTACTCATATAGAGGAAACCCATTAGCCTGCCTTACAGTTAGTTATATTAAATTGAGGCTACATTTTCTGAAGAGAAATTTGAAGAATACCAAATTCAGTATGGCAGAGACCATCAACCACTCCTGACGCAAAGAGATGCCACATTTTTTTTTTACAGGGGGATTGGAATCCAAAGCACTGTAGGCTTGACCCCATTGAGAGGACAGACGGTGGCAGTAGTTAAGCAGACACCGCCAGGTGCTGTGCCAACAGAGGAAATAAGGCTGGAGATTTAGAGACTGGAGACAAAGGGTCATGTCAGATCACAGCCGCCTCCTCCGTCAACAACCTGTAGTTACAGCAGATAAGGAGGAAAGGAATCCATCCCTCTAGTCTCATAGGCATAGGCTACACTCTGCCCGGGAACTTGAGAGGAGGGGGTGAGAGATGGAAAGACACAGACAAATACTATTGCCATCAGCCAGAGGAAATGCTTCCTTTGAAATCAATGAAAGCTGCTATACTGCCCATGATGAGCTCATAACGTTGCATCCCGTCCAATGGCAGTGTCCAAGCTCAAGAATCGGCAAAGACCACGTCTCGATGGCTGATGCGTGCGTTCATTCCATCTTGTGAATTTAAATCATGCGAAATAAAGTTGATTTTGGTTGCATAATACCTCAACTATACACCACTGGTTATTGTACTAAGATTTATGAAGTCAAGAAACTAACAAAAGCAACTTGTGTAATTAGAGGATCCTTTAGTACCACTAGCAACAATTTAATGAGTAGTTGTGAAAAACTGGACCAAAGCTATTGTATTTACACATAAATCTACATTTTTAAATTTAAAATATTATTATTATTTTTATATCGATGAATATGGTACAGTAGGGGAAAAGATAGACATCCCTATGCTCTTCTCAGCTCTCAAAACAATGTGTGCTGTGTAGTAGGTAGTACTTCACATGGATGAGATCCTTTTAATGCAGAAATTCAGATAGATGCGCTCATGTCGCCCTCATGTTGGTGCTAGCAAGCAGGCCAGATAGTGCTAGGTATCAACAGTCAATCCAGTAGGGTCTGGATATTATAGTCCGCTTCGATTGGTCAATCACAACACGATGTCGCATAGTATTTCAATAAAGTTCAGCTTACTCCAACTATGGTCCGGCCCTGTTCACGTCCCTCACCCATGCTCACACGCCCACTTCTCTTCTTTATTGACAATGAATGGGCTTCTGTTGTTTCGTCGCTCCCAACGTGCTATGTGCATCTCGTGTGATATGGAGCTATATAATGGAGCTGACGTGTTGGACAATGAGAGAGAAACAAAAGACAGTCAAACAGAGAAAGACCGAAAGAGAGGGAGGCACACACACTCTCAGCCAGGAGGAGACATGTTATTCAGATGTTATTCAGATACAGTACATTCGGAAAGTATTCAGACCACTTGACTTTTTCCACATTTTGTTACAGCCTTATTCTAAAAATGGATTAAATAGTTTCCCTCAATCTACACACAATACCCCAAAATGAAGAAGCAAAATCAGGTTGACATTTTTGCAAATGTATTCAAAATTGAATTTACATAAGAATTCACACCCTTCACTCAGTACTTTGTTAAAGCACCTTTGGCAGAGATTACAGCCTCGAGTCTTTTTGGGTATGACACGACAAGCTTGGCACACCTGTATTTGGGGAGTTTCTCCCATTCTTCGCAGATCCTTTCAATCTCTGTCAGGTTGGATGAGGAGCATCGCTGCACAGCTATTTTCAGGTCTCTCTAGAGATGTTCGATTGGGTTCAAGTCCGGGCTCTGGCTGGACCACTCAAGAACATTGAGATTTGTCCCGAAGCCACTCCTGCATTGTCTTGGCTGTGTGCTTAGGGTCGTTGTCCTGTTGGAAGGTGAACCGGAGCGTTCTGGAGCAGGTTTTCATCAAGGATCTCTGTACTTTGCTCCGTTAAATATTTTCCTCGATTCTGACGAGTCTCCCAGTCCCCGCCACTGAAAACATCCCCACAACATGATGCTGCCACTACCACGCTTCACCGTAGAATCTTTTTTCTCATGGTCTGGGAGTCCATTAGATGCCTTTTGGCAAACTCCAAGAGGGCTGCCATGTGCCTTTTACTAAGGGGCTTCCGTCTGGTTGTCCTTCTGGAAGGTTCTCCATCTCCACAGAGAAAGTCTGGAGCGCTGTCAGAATGATCATCGGGTTCTTGGTCACCTCCCTAACCAATACCCTTCTCCCCCGATTGCTCAGTTTGACCAGGCGGCCAGCTCTAGGAAGAGTCTTGGTGGTTCCAAACTTTTCATTTAAGAATGATGGAGGCCACTGTGTTCTTGGGGACCTTTAAATGCAGCAGAAATTTTTTGGTACCCTTCCCCAGATCTGCGCCTTGACACAATCCTGTCTCGGAGCTCTAAGGACACCGTAAAATGTGGGATCATATAGACAGGTGTGTGCGCCTTTCCAAATTATGTCCAATCAGTTGAATTTACCACAGGTGGACTACAATCACGCTGTAGAACCACCTCAAGGATGATCAATGGAAACAGGATGCACCTGTGCTCAATTTTGAGTCTCATAGCAAAGGGTCTATATAAGGCATCTGTTTTGATTGTTAATACGTTTGCAAACATTTGAGCACCTGTTTTCGCTTTGTCATTATGGGGTAGTGTGTAGATGGATAAAAAAATATAAAAAATCCACAGCAATTTTAGAATAAGACTAACGTAACAAAGTGAGGAAAAAGTCTAAGGGTCTGAACACATCCCAAATGTAATGACTGTGGAAATGTGCACGGGCTCTCAGTGAATGCAGCGATAGTAAGACTCAGAGCGAGTGAATGACAAAGGCATTCAATGACAGAGAATGAATACGCACATCATGGCTGTGCATTTCCACAGTGTGGAAATAGGATGGTTATCATTTCTATTTTGGGGTTCTAGACATGGGCGTTAAGAATCTCAAGACAGAATCTTCACTAGTTGATAGGGGTACGCTGTCCCCCAATAAGATAATTAAAATAGAAAATAAATCAAAAACAAACCCGCCCCTCTCAGAGATCCACCTACTCTACACCATGTAGGCTATGTGGTGACAAGGCGGATCAGGTTACTATGTCTTTAGTGAGTGTAGCAGAGTGCTAGCTGACGTGGGTTAACCTACTCAACTTACACATGGGCAGAGACAAACATGTCACCTAAAGTAGCCTCTCAAGTTCTCCATCATTGCAACAATCCAGTAACTGTAAAGCCACACGGACACGAGTTAAACATTTTTTAAATAAAAAGTTAGTCAATAATAGTCCGTTAGTTACACTTCCTCATTCCATTGGCAGGCTGGCTGAAGGACTTCTGCTAGCTATACTCTGCTCTGCTGCTCCAGTTTACATACAAACAAAAACATTCAGGTAAATTATTAACAACACCTGAATCTTCAGCAAGTCAAGCCTGCTGTATCAACAGTTTTGCCTTTGTAGAGCCTGAACAAGCTTCTGACAGTTGAGAGCTCCCTGCACAGTGTCTTATTGAGCAGAGCTAAATGCTGCCTGGCTGATTGAAGCTGAATGAATGACCCTGCATAGAGTTACTTGTCCATGCAGTAACTAAGCACTCTGATCCCCAGCAGAATGCAGGCCTGTCAGAGGCATTGTTTAGACGAGAGCAAGCCCAACGCACTCCAGCAGGTATATTTCACTGGTCACCATCAAAGCCAATTCCTCCTTTGGCCGCCTTTCCTTCCAGTTCTCTGCTGCCAATGACGAACAAAGTTTTTTTTTTTTTTGATCGCTGGAGACTCATATCTCCCTCACTAACTTTAAGCACCAGCTATCAGAGCAGCTCACAGTACCTAGCATATCTGTAAATAGCCCATCCATAGACTTCATCCCCATACTGTATTTATCTTGCTCCTTTGCACCCCAGTAGCTCTACTTGCATATTCATCTTTTGCACATGTATCACTCCAGTGTTTAATTGCTATATTGTAATTACTTCACCACCATGGCCTATTTACTGCCTTCCCTTACCTCATTTGCACACACTGTATATAAACTTTTTCCACAGTAGGTTTGTTTATTCCATGTGTAACTCTGTTGTTGTGTGTCGAACTGCTTTGCTTTATCTTGGCCAGGTCACAGTTGTAAATGAGAACTTGTTCTTAAATAGCCTACCTGGTTAAATAAAGGTGAAATAAATCAAATAAAAAACACTTAGCTCTGCCCACCTGCATACTACCTACTCACACCACATAGAAATAAGAGTGGATTTCTTTACAGTTGTCCTCTACTTATTGCACTCATATACAGTACCAGTCAAAAGCTGACACCTATTCATTCAAGGGTTTTTCTTTATTTTTTACTATTTTCTACATTGTAGATTAATAGTGAAGACATCAAAACTATGAAATAACACATATGGAATCATGTAGTAAAACAGAAGTGTTAAACAAATCAAAACATATTTTAGATTCTTCAATTCAGCCATTTCCACCACCAGCTGCTCTCAGAAGCCAACTAGGAGAGAGGGTTTTGACCTTTTGCTTTGGCCATCTGCTTGTGGAGAACGAAAGCATTTACTGTAGCAATGTCCACAAAAAAAGTCTTATACCACTTCCTGGCATTGTAGAGGGACCTGGTAGTAGGCTATCAGAGCATCAGATAGGTCGACACCCCCCATGCTGGCATTGTAGTAGTTCATAGAAACATTCTTCCTGACCCATGCCCCATTGGCATTTTTCAACCTCCTTGAGAAATGGTCGTTATTGAATGCCTTATATTGTGTGGTGAGCATGGTTACTTCCCTAGTGTCCTTCCATTTCCCAAAAAGCAGCTTGTTAGTTCTGATCCAATGTATGATCCCCCTCTCCCCTGTGTTTGTCATGTCATTTACCTTGGTCTTAGGAAAAACGATTCTGTTAGAACAAATGGTGACACACACTCCTATGGTCTTTTTCAAGGTTTATGAAAAGCATGGGACTAGTATAATAATTGTCCACAAAGAGCTTGTACCCACTGCCAAGTAAGGGGAAGTCCATCAGCTGCATGACAGAGTCATAACTAAGGTCTTCCCAGTGGGTGTGATCGCCTTGCCTTCATAGATGAAAAAGTTCCACGTGTAGGCAGAATCAGCTAGCACAATGAGCATATTTTTCATATATTGCTTCAAGCCAATTCAAGCTTTTGAGGCAACCATGCGCTAATCTATAGACATATTTTGCGCAGACTAGAAGTAAGATTTGCATGCCTCCACCATGTCATGATAAAGGAGCTTGACTCATGCAAGATGATCATACCCTGCAGTCCCCGTCTGGTCATTTGCCTGATCATTTTGTGGGTCACTCATGTGAAAAGTACAATTGATGGCCAATAATCGGTTTTCACTCAAACCGCTAGAGTGGGGACTTGCTCCAGTTGTCAATTAGTCTTGATACATTTACCAGTCCCAAGTAAAATCACCAAGGAAATGTAGTTGAGCATGTCACCCATGGTGACAGGTTTCCAGGATATCTTCCTTCCCCCTGCTGCTTCTTGTCCCCATACTTGTTGGCATTTCTAATTAGTGTTCCCAGTACAGAGGTGGTAAAGTAGAAACAGCTGTAAGGGAGTGTGTTTCATCACTAACCAACTGTGGGCATTTGAGTTTAAACCTACATTTTTCTGGCTCTTCATCTTCAAGGACCGTATGGCACCTGTTATAAGTGTCATCTCCCTCTGTCGTGCTGCTTCCACTGCCTCTCCCTCTTCTCTGTTGAGGCATAGATCTCCTCCCTGCCCCTGCACCTCCAGATGAATTTACAGAGAGGGGAGTAGTGCCAGCGCCTGCAGTGGAGGTGGTTGAAGAGGAGTGGGTCTCTGCGGAGTGGTGGATGTAGAACCATCAGACAGGGTGATTGCATAGCAGTGGGGGGTGAAGACCTTGACCGGTGGGGGCGCTTGCTGGGGAGGGATGGCTCATGAAACGTCATCAAATCCTCTGCATCCACCACTCGGGCTGGTGATCAATAACTGTAGGTCACAGGCAGACAAATAAGATCTCTTCATCTGTGGATTCTCGTCTTTTGGTGTGTATCAACGTATTCAGTGTTTATTTCGTTAATGCTTCACAACACTAACCGGCATGTAGGTAGCAGCCATCTTGAAATGAGGTCATTGGCTCAGCCTTCCCTTATAAATTCATATGCCCACATATGGTCAAGTCAAAGATTTGAAGGCACCGAGGGGTTACCGCTCCCAGACTGAATTTAAAAAATATAAATAAATAAAAGTGTCCCCAAATATGGTGACTTACATTTAAGGAGGTTAAATGACTAAAACCAGATATAAATGTAGAAAAGATAAATCGAGCTATATATTTTTAAATAAGATCTTTGAGACCTAACAACCACCAGATTAAAAAGTCAGGTACAAATAAATGTAAATAATGGCATGGGGCCACCATTGATGTTGTTATGTTTGAGTCACTCAGATAGCATAAGAACACCGCATAAGCCATGGTAAAAATGTATAGAATTGCAGGAAATTTGCTTTAAAACAGCAACACTATCTGTGGCCAAGAGAAGGACATTAAAAATGTTGGTCAGAGTCCGCCATTGGCCACGCAGAGGCATGTAGACTGATCAAGAGCTTGGAACACAATCTACTGGCTTTCAGCAACTCCTGCCTCAGACAAATCTTGTGCATATGGTGGCCTGAATGGATCTCTAATATAGACCTGTGGAAGAAAACCAACCAGAAGCCCGTTTCGAGCACCATCCAAGAGTGTAAGTGGAGATGGGTTGGTCACACGGTCCAGAGAACATTGCCAAACATGCCCTGGATTGGACTCAACAAAAAAGCAAAGAAGAGGATGTCCAACAATGACCTGGCGCAGGTGTCTAGAAAGCAACCCAAGGCGTGCAATGTTGGAAAACTTTAGTACAGGCCCCTATGTTCCTCCAGGAACCAAGAAAATTAAGTAAGTTAAGCAGTGCACTTATCTGTCCTGATGTCAATGTTTTGTTTCTCCAGAATTGCCCATCATAACTCATTGACTATTGTCTGGGGCCATCTGTGTCCACAAACTCTGCCAAATCAGGTGAAAACTATTAACTAACAAATAGCATCCAACTTGAGCAGATTCTGACAAAATGATCAACATGCTTTCTGAAATGAATGTCAGCCCGTATAAAATATTCTGTCAACAGCAGCAGTTACAGGCTTACAGACTTTTTTTATTTTAAAATTAAAATTATTATTTACAATGGCCGTTGTTCCCTGGTAGGCTGTCTTGTTCAGGGGCAGAACGACAGGTTTTTACCTTGTCAGCTCAGGGACTTGATCCAGCAACCTTTCGGTTACTGGCCCAACGCTCTAACCCCTAGGCTCCCCAAAATAGAGTTGCCTGTAATGAGATTTGAACACACAACCTTCGGGTTGCTAGACGTTCATGTTATACACCCGACCAACCACCCTACTTTACAATGGTACAGGAGAAAGTACTAGATTGTTGCATAACACAGAGTAGTTATCAGCGTTTGATTTGGTGTGCTTCCAAAACAATTCCAGCTGACTGGAGGAAGGGATTAGCAGATCAGATAAGACTCTAATCGCTGGCCTGTAAGTCCCAACAGTGAGACACGTGCTGTGTGGCACTGATCAAATCCACTGGGAAAGTGAGGAAGAGGGGGGAGGAGGGGAATTGTCCCAGCCGTTAGGGATAAAACCAGTGGTCAGCTAGGGCCTGTGCTGTTATAGAAGAAAAAGAAACGCACACCTATTAAGACAAGGTGCTGGCTAGCGGAGTAGAAACTTTAAAATAAAAGACCCGCACACTCTAGGAGCTCAGATGTTTGTGATTATACCCTAATGAAGACAGCTTGGCTGTCGAAACGTTGGTATTACATTTTTGCATCTGAGCTCCTAGAGTGCGCGGCTCTTTTATTTTCAAGGGCCTGTGCTGTTAACATGCGTGTGAGGAAGTGGTACAGCAAGCAGTGTGACATCCTTTACACATACAGCCCTTCGCACATTGTTCTTAGATTAATTGACAGCCCTCAGAACAGAGATAGAGAGGGGTAGATAAAGTCCCAATGCCACAGCTGGGACACCTCATCCAGGAGGCTACATAAATAAACTTGTCCTTTAATTGGATTTGAAGGCCTTCAACTTGCTGTAAATAGCCTCAGACTCCATGAACAAAGCATTGGTTTTCAGAGTTTCGAAAGCCAAACAGTCTACTGTATAGCCTAACACTTGCTTAACAATAATGGTATCACACACACAGACAAAAGTTTGGACACACTAATTCAAGGGTTTATCTATATATTGTAAAATAATAGTGAGACAAAACTATGAAATAACACATGGAATCATTTAGTAACCAAAAAGTGTTAAATCAAAATATATTTTATATTTGAGTATTCTTCAAAGTAGCCACCTTTTGCCTTGACAGCTTTGCACACTCTTGGCAGTCGCTCATCTGGCAGTCGCTCATCTGGCTCCACTATTGTTTTCACTATATATTTTACCTCTTGGGGATGTTATTCGAAAACATAATGTTAACTTTCACTGCTATGCGGATGACACACAGCTGTACATTTCAATGAAACATGGTGAAGCCCCAAAATTGCCCTTGCTAGGAGCATGTGTTTCAGACATAAGGAAGTGGATGGCTGCAAACTTTCTACTTTTAAATTCGGACAAAAACAGAGATGCTTGTCCCAAGAAACAAAGAGATCTTCTGTTGAATCTGACAATTAATCTTAATGGTTGTACAGTCGTCTCAAATAAAACTGTGAAGGACCTCGGCGTTACTCTGGACCCTGATCTCTCTTTTGAAGAACATATCAAGACCATTTCAAGGACAGCTTTTTTCCCATCTACGTAACATTGCAAAAATCAGAAACTTTCTGTCCAAAAATGATGCAGAAAAATTAATCCATGCTTTTGTCACTTCTAGGTTAGACTACTGCAATGCTCTACTTTCCGGCTACCCGGATAAAGCACTAAATAAACTTCAGTTAGTGCTAAATACAGCTGCTAGAATTCTGACTAGAACCAAAAAATTTGATCATATTACTCCAGTGCTAGCCTCCCTACACTGGCTTCCTGTCAAAGCAAGGGCTGATTTCAAGGTTTTACTGCTAACCTACAAAGCATTACATGGGCTTGCTCCTACCTATCTCTCTGATTTGGTCCTGCCGTACATACCTACACGTACGCTACGGTCACAAGACGCAGGCCTCCTAATTGTCCCTAGAATTTCTAAGCAAACAGCTGAAAGCAGGGCTTTCTCCTATAGAGCTCCATTTTATGGAACGGTCTGCCTACCCATGTCAGAGATGCAAACTCGGTCTCAACCTTTAAGTCTTTACTGAAGACTCATCTCTTCAGTGGGTCATATGAATGAGTGTAGTCTGGCCCAGGAGTGGGAGGGTGAACGGAAAGGCTCTGGAGCAACGAACCGCCCTTGCTGTCTCTGCCTGGCCGGTTCCCCTCTTTCCACTGGGATTCTCTGCCTCTAACCCTATTACAGGGGCTGAGTCACTGGCTTACTGGGGCTCTCTCATGCCGTCCCTGGAAGGGGTGCGTCACCTGAGTGGGTTGATTCACTGATGTGGTCATCCTGTCTGTGTTGGCGCCCCCCCTTGGGTTGTGCCATGGCGGAGATCTTTGTGGGCTATACTCAGCCTTGTCTCAGGATGGTAAGTTGGTGGTTGAAGATATCCCTCTAGTGGTGTGGGGGCTGTGCTTTGGCAAAGTGGGTGGGGTTTATCCTTCTTGTTTGGCCCTGTCCGGGGGTGTCCTCGGATGGGGCCACAGTGTCTCCTGACCCCTCCTGTCTCAGCCTCCAGTATTTATGCTGCAGTAGTTTATGTGTCGGGGAGCTAGGGCCAGTTTGTTATATCTGGAGTACTTCTCCTGTCCTATTCGGTGTCCTGTGTGAATCTAATTCTCTCCTTCTTTCTCTCTCGGAGGACCTGAGGACAGTCCATCATTACTTTAAGACAAGAAGGTCAGTCAATCTGGAAAATTAAGAAACTTCAAATTTCTTCAAGTGCAGTCACAAAACTCATCAATCGCTATGATGAAACTGGCTCATGAGGACTGCCACAGGAAAGGAAGACACAATTACCTCTGCTGCAGGGGAAAAGTTTATTAGAGTTAGCAGCCTCAGAAATTGCAGCCCAATGAAATGCTTCACAGAGTTCAAATAACGGACATGTCAACAACTGTTCAGAGGTGACTGGTGAATCAGGCCTTCATGGCTGAATTGCTGCAAAGAAACTAGAGGTCGACCGATTAATCGGAATGGCCGATTAATTAGGGCTGATTTCAAGAATTTCATAACGATCGGAAATCGGTATTTTTGGGCGCCGATTTTTTTATATTTTTAAATATATATTTTTTAATACCTTTATTTAACTAGGCAAGTCAGTTAAGAACACATTCTTATTTTCAATGACGGCCTAGGAATGGTGGATTAATTGCCTCGACAGGGGCTGAATGACAGATTTTCATCATGTCAGCTCGGGGGATCCAGTCTTGCAACCTTACAGTTAACTAGTCCAACGCAATAAGGACCTGCCTCTATCGTTGCACTCCACAAGGAGACTGACTGCCTGTTACGCAAATGCAGTAAGCCAAGGTAAGTTGCTAGCTAGCATTAAACTTATCTTATAAAAAAAAACATCATAATCACTAGTTAACTACACATGGTTGATGATATTACTAGATATTATCTAGCGTGTCCTGCATTGCATATAATCTGACTGAGCATACAAGTATCTAAGTATCTGACTGAGCGGTGATAGGCAGAAGCAGAATTGGCCTAGCGTCATCCGGGTTAGGGAGGGGTTGGCCGGTAGGGATATCCTTGTCTCATCACGCCATCCCATCTCATTTGCTCTTAGTGGGACTATGATTTGTTTTTCAACAGGACAATGACCGAACACACCTCCAGGCTGTGTAAGGACTATTTGACCAAGAAGGAGAGTGATGGAGTGCTGCATCAGATGACCTATTCTCCACAATTACCCAACCTCAACCCAATTGAGATGGTTTGGGATGAGTTGGACCGCAAAGTGAAGGAAAAGCAGGCAACAAGTGCTCAGCATATGTGGGAACTGCTTCAAGACTGTTGGAAAAGCATTGCAGGTGAAGCTGGTTGAGAGAATGCCAAGCGTGTGCAAAGGTGTAATCAAGGCAAAGGGTGGCTACTTTGAAGAATCTAAAATATATTTAGATTCTTTTAACACTTTTCTGGTTACTACATGATTCCATGTGTTATTTCATAGCTTTGATGTCTTCACTGTTATTTTACAATGTAGAGAATTGTAAAAATAAATGAATCCCTTGGATATTTCAGCCACATCCATTGCTGACAGGTGTATACATTTAAAAAAAAAACATTAATCGAGCAAACAGCCATGCAATCTCCATAGACAAACATTGGCAGTAGAATGGCCTTACTGGGGAGCTCAATAACTTTCAACGTGGCACCGTTATAGGATGCCGCCTTTCCAAGTCAGTTCGCAAATGTCTGCCCTGCTAGAGCTGCCCCGGACAACTGTAAGGGCTGTTATTAAAACGTCTAGGCGCAACAATGGCTCACCCTCGAAGTGGTAGGACACACAAGCTCACAGAATGAGTCCGCCGAGTGCTGAAGTGTGTAAAAATCATCTGTCCTCAGTTGCAACACTTACTACCGAGGTCCAAACTGCCTCTGGAAGCAACATCAGCATAAGAACTGTTCGTCAGGAGCTTCATGAAATGGGTTTCCATGGCCAAGCAGCCGCACATACGCCTAAAATCACCAGGCATTATGCCAAGCACTGCCTGGAGTGGAGTAAAACTCGCCGCGATTGGACTCTGGAGCAGTGGAAACTTCATGCTTCACCATGTGGCAGTCCGACGTACAAATCTGGGTTTGGTGGAAGCCAGGAGAATGCCACCTGCCCCAATGCCTAGTGCCAACTGCAAAGTTTGGTAAGGAGGAATAATGGTCTGGGGCTGTTTTTCTATGATTCAGGCTAGGCACCCTGGGTTCCAGTGAAAGGAAATCTTAATGCTACAGTACACCATGACATTCTAGACAATTCTGTGCTTCCAACTTTGTGGCAACAGTTGGGGAAGGCCCTTTCCTGTTACAGCATGACAATGCCCCCGTGCATAAAGCGAGGTCCATACAGAAATGGTTTGTCGAGATAGGTGTGGAAGTACTTGACTGGCCTGCACAGAGCCCTGATCTCAACCTCATTGAACACCTTTGGGATGAATTGGAACGCCAATTGCGAGCCACGCCTAAACCACCCAACATCAGCGCCCGAGCTCACTAATGCTCGTGGCTGAATGGAAGCAAGTCCCCGCAGCAATGTTCAAACATCTAGTGAAAAGCCTTCCGGAAGAGTGGATGGAGGCTGTTATAGCAGCAAAAGGAGGGGGGGCCAACTTCATATTAATGCCCATGATTTTGGAATGAGATGTCCGACAGTCCCTGTACCAGTAGTAGGGCACCAAAAGTAGAGCCTACAGACTTTTACTTCTCTATGGTTATATGGCTCTCCCCATGATGTCACCTATAATATTCTGGTCACACAGGCCACAATAACCAGTTGGCCACGCTCTTCAACATAACACCATGATCATGATGTTTCAGCAACCACCAGAAGAAAAAAAAAAAACTCATGGCAGGTAAATGAACAGCCATAAAGTGGCAGGTAAATGAACAGCCATAAAGAGCAAATGGTTTTTGCGCTTCATCTTGACCTCAGGTTACATTCACTTGGGGATTTCCCCAGGCCTCCATCTGTGATTATCCTGGATCAACTGGTCAAGCTTCTAAATCCAATAGTTCTAATGTAGGAATGGCTCCAGGGAGGTAGCAGAGACAGGTCCTAGGCCAGCACTTACGCAATGTGTCCAAAGCACAGACAAACATCAAATATAGAATTGGAAAGAAAGTATTAAGAAAAGAAACCAAATGTATTGACCTGAAAAGATGGTAATTGTTGATGTGAAATATCCTTTGACAAACGAAAGCAATTCAGACATGGTGAGCTGTGCAGTGTAAGCCTTTGTCAACAGCAAAATCACAAGAGCTGTTTGAAGCCAGCGGGAAATGACATGGGTGTCACATTTTATTCTATGCTGAAGTCAGACAGGGTATGGAAAATAGAAGACAACTGACTTGTGGTTTTAGAGGATGTTAGTTTGACTGCGCAATCTATGACGAAATGTGCTATTATTATAATAATAAAAGACATTCTCCAGAATTGTTACAGGGATTGGAATTGATTTTAGACCACATTTGCATTCCTTGTGACTATGAATGCCTTGAATTATGCTCAATGTGGTTAATGCTTTTTGTGTCATTGTATAATTGCTGCAGATTTGAGAGGTCTCCCTTGAAAACAACACTGGATCTCAATGGGATCAATAAATTATGAACAAATAAAGGCAAGGTTACCAAAAGGACAGAATGTGTGGGCGGGGAATGCTCTTAGCATGGATGCCAAAATAAAATTTGGCATGCATTTACAAGGCCAAGCCCAAAGCATGAGCGCCAAGAGTTGTCAGAATGTTTTCGGTAGAATCCCACATATCTAGCGTACATCATGTAGGGGTAGAGGACACTAACATTTAATCCAGGTGCGTTTGGACTGGTAGGTGCTTTGCATGGACTCCAGACATCTCAATAACAAAGTCCTGAATACTTCCGTTTCGTGGTCTCAGCATTGAAAGCAGCATGCATCACTTTCACAACGAAAAGGACTGTCTTGCAGCAGTGGTTCAGTTTCCTGTTACGACAAGCTGAAACAAGTTGCTTTCTATCAACAGCTGACGGCAGCTACCTGATCTAGCCATGCTGTATTGAAATAACCACATGGAAACAAGAGGCAGTTATAATGAGTGGTTCAGTGTTATGACCATAAGCACTACCGTACCTTGCTGTGAAGAGAGTGTGGGTGAGAGGAAATGCAGGTCTAAACCAGAGGCCATTACAGTCCAGGGCCCACATGACATGTGTGTTGAGAGGTCAACAGAAAATATGAAGATGCAACTTTGCCATAGATCTGTAACCATGGGTATTACCATCTTCCACAAGTCATCCCTGCCAGGAGAGATCGGGGACTGGGACTAGGCCTCTAGAAAGCCTCTTTACTCCCCCAGAAAAAAATTGACCAAAACAAAGAATTGATGGCTCAGCAGGGCACATGTGGCATCATGCTGCCAAGTCTGTCAACGACGCCATGGTCTAGGAAGGAAGATGAGACAAGGGAGGGGGCAGTCTCTCTGTGAAACCAAGGCTATGCCTCTCCTTTGACAAGCCATACTACAGTAGTGTGACCATGTGCACCCGCCCGGGTGATTGCGCATCACCAACATTGCATTGCTGTCTGTATGACAACCCACTGAAGCCAGAGATCAAAGCCATTGTGAGAATCCTGCAGCTTTGATCAACGCTGGGAGCACTACATAGATGTTGACCCGTAATTGACATGTAATTGACATAGAGTACAAAAACAATAGAATAGTGCATTCAGAAAATATTCAGACCACTTTACTTTTTCTACATTTTGTTATGTTACAGCCTTATTCTAAAATGTATTAAATTGTTTTCTCCTACCCTCATCAATCTACACCCCAAAATGACAAAGCAAAAACAGGTAAAATACTTTGTATTAAAAATAAAAATTTCAATAGCACATTTACGCAAGTATTCAGACCCTTTACTCAGTACTCTTTAAGCTCTGTCAGCTTGAATGGGGAGCGTTGCTGCACAGCTATTTTCAGGTCTCTCCAGAAATGTTTGATCGGGTTCAAGTCCGGGCTCTGGCTGATCCACTCAAGGACATTCAGAGACTTGTCCCGAAGCCACTCCTGCATTGTCTGGGCTGTGTGCTTAGGGTCATTGTCCTGTTGGAAGGTGAACTGTCACCCCAGTCGGAGGTCCTGAGCGCTCTGGAGCAGGTTATCACATATGTCTCTCTATACTTTGCTCTGTTCATCTTTCCCCTGGATCCCGACTAGTCCCCCAGTCCTTGCCGCTGAAAAACATGCCAACAGTGAAGCATGGTTGTGGCGATGGTTTTCAGAGGCAGGGACTGGGAGACTAGTCAGGATTGAGGGAAAGGTGACCAGGTTTCCTCCAGATGTGACCCTTGGCATTCAGGCCAAATAGTTCAATTTTGGTTTCATCAGACCAGAGAATCTTGTTTCTCATGGTCAGAGTCCTTTAGGTGCCTCCAAGTGCCTCCAAGTGGCCTGTCATGTGCCTTTTACTGAGGAGTGGAAGGTTCAGGCATCTCCACAGAGGAACTCTGGAGCTCAGTAAAAGTGACCATCTGGTTCTTGGTCATCTCTCTGACCAAGGCCCTTCTCCCCCGATTGCTTAGTTTGGGCGGGCGGCCAGCTCTGGGATGAGTCTTGGTGGTTCCAAACTTCTTCCATTTAAGAATGACGGAGGCCACTGTGTTCTTGGAAACCTTCAATGCTGCAGAAATTTGTTGATACCCTTCCTCCAGATCTGTGCCTTGACACAATCCTGTCTCGGAGCTCTACGGACAATTCCTTCAACCTCATGGCTTGGTTTCTGCTTTGACATGCACTGTCAACTGTGGGACCTTGTATAGACAGGTGGGCTTCCTTCCAAATTATGTCCAATCAATTTAATTTACCACAGGATGTACCTGAGCTCCATTTTGAGTGTCAAAGCAAAGAGTTTGAATACTTACGTAAATAAGGTCTGTTTATTTTATTTGTAAAAATGTCTAAAAAAAACAGCTTTTGCTTTGTCATTATGGGGTATTGTATGTCGATTGAGGGAAACAAAACAATTGAATCAATTTTAGAATAATGCTGTAATGTTACAAAATGTATTAAGAGTCAAGGGGTCCGAATACGTTTCTGTGTGTGTGTGTGTGTATTAGAGGTCGACTGATTAATCGGAATGGCCGATTTTCATAACAATCAGAAATCGGTATTTTTGGGCGCTGATTTGCCGATTTTTTTTATATATATAAAGTTTGTTTTTATACCTTTATTTAACTAGGCAAGTCAGAACACATTTCTATTTTCAATGACGGCCTAGAAACAGTGGGTTAACTGCCTTGTTCAGGGGCAGAAGGACAGATTCTCACCTTGTCTGCTCGGGGGATCCAATCTTGCAACCAATCTTGCAACCTTACAGTTAACTAGTCCAACGCTATAACGACCTGCCTCTCTCTCATTGCACTCCACAAGGGGACTGCCTGTTACGCGAATGCAGTAAGCCAAGGTAAGTTGCTAGCTAGCATTAAACTTATCTTATAAAAACAATCATAATCACTAGTTAACGACACATGGTTGATGATATTACTAGACATTATCTAGCGTTGCATATAATCTGACTGAGCATACAAGTATCTGACTGAGCGGTGGAATGCAGAAGCAGGCGTGTAAACATTCATTCAAACAGCACTTTCGTGCGTTTTGCCAGCAGCTCTTCGTTGTGTGTCAAGCATTGCGCTGTTTATGACTTCAAGCCTATCAACTCCCGAGATGAGGCTGGTGTAACCGAAGTGAAATGGCTAGCTATTTAGCGCGCGCTAATAGCGTTTCAAACGTCACTCGCTCTCAGCCTTCTAATAGTTGTTCCCTTTGCTCTGCATGGGTAATGCTGCTTCGATGGTGGCTGTTGTCGTTGTGTTGCTGGTTCGAGCCCAGGGAGGAGCGAGGAGAGGGACGGAAGCTATAATGTTACACTGGCAATACTAAAGTGCCTATAAGAACATCCAATAGTCAAAGGTTGATGAAATACAAATGGTATAGAGGTAAATAGTCCTATAATAACTACAACCTAAAACTTCTTACCTGGGAATATTGAAGACTCATGTTAAAAGGAACCACCAGCTTTCATATGTTCTCATGTTCTGAGCAAGGAACTGAAAAATTAGCACATATTGCACTTTTACGTTCTTCTCCAACACTTTGTTTTTGCATTATTTAAACCAAATTGAACATGTTTCATTATTTACTTGAGGCTAAATGGATTTTATTGATGTATTATATTAAGTTAAAATAAGTGTTCATTCAGTATTGTTGTAATTGTCATTACTACAAATATTTCAGCAGATTTAAATCGGTATCAACTTTTTTGGTCCTCCAATAAATCGGTATCGGTGTTGAAAAATCATAATCGGTCGACTTCTAGTGTGTGTGTGTGTGTGTGTGTGTATATATATATATATTTTTTTGTTCCACAGAAGTAGGGATGCACGATATTTCAGTGAAGATCGAACGGTATCGGACGATATTAGCTTAAAAAATGCCAACATTGGTATCGGCCTGAAATCTAGTTTACCGCTGACGTGCACACCTATATAACGGCATGTAAAATGTTGCGCTACACGTGCAACACAGCATTCCTAAACTCGTCCACAATGTCTGCTGTGTGGATCGATCAGTCAACAAGTCGAGCAGACATTTGAAAGAGTACCAAAATGTAATTGAGACAACTCAAAAGACGAAATCCATTAACGCCAAGATAATGGAATTCATTGCCCTTGACCGTCAACCGTTCTCTGTAGTGGGTGATGTTGGCTTTCACCGACTTGTAGAGCACCGGTACACACTACCAAGTGCGCTATTTTTCCAGATGTTGCCCTACCAGAGTTACACAGTAAAAGTGTCACTGCCATTAGCTTCACGACTGACATTTGGACCAGCGATATCAGCCCCATTGGCATGCGGAGTCTGACAACACAGTGGGTCATCGAGGATTTCGTACTGAGGAAAGTCGTATTTCATGTTCACGAATGTGCTGGTTGTCATACCGCTGCTGCCATTTTAATGGCATGTGAGAACATGTTTGAAACATGAACACACTAGCTAGCTCCATTCGAACAACTGACTCGAGAAATAAGCTAATCAGCTGCGCCTGCAGCAGAAGTGATACCCTCTGTCATGGAATTGAAACTCCTGCTCAACAAAACTGCCGACACAGGCTGTGAACAAGCGATTCGGTGGCATTCTCTCTTTACTGTGCTGCGTCACCACCATGCTCGATGCTAGGTACAAGGACCGCTACTTCGATGCAGACAAGAAACAGGGTTTACGTGAAATGTTACATACTGAGCTGGACAAGATGGAAACGGACACAGTGACAGTGCGCATGAGGAAGAGGCGCCACGGACAGACAGAGCTGAAACTTCACTGCTTGACATGTATGACAAAATCCTGGTTGAGAATGAAACGACTGAACAAATGAATGAAACAGCACAGCAAGTCAGTGAAAAAAATAGGTTTTGATTATATTTTACTGGTTATGGGGACATACGTAAATGACAACATAATCACTTTTTGGTCAGTTTTTTTGTGTGTGTAACCTTCATTTAACTAGGCAAGTCCGTTAAGAACAAATTATTTACAGTGACGGCCAAACCCGAACGACGCGGGGCCAATTGTGCTCCGCCCTATGGAACTCCCAAACACGGCCGGATATGATACAGCCTGGATTCGAAACAGGGACTGTAGTTACGCCTCTTGCACTGAGATGCAGTGCCTTAGACCACTGCGTCCATGTGTGTTAACTATACTAGAATGCATAAAAGGCCGCTAAAATGTTAAATATCGGTGTCGTTTTTTTGTGGCAAGAAATATTTTGGATATCAGTATTGGCCAAAAATGTGATGTCAGTGCATCACTACTCAGAAGGCTTAAAGTCTTGATCTGACAGTTCGAATCACGCCTGCCTCTTTTGAATGAGTGGAATCATGAACAGTGATTTGTTTGTTATGTTCGCCTACGTCCCCTGGATTCGCCTTTTTACTCCGCCCTCTCGCTGCACAGGCCGAGGGCATAGCCATAACCTTAAGTAAAATGAACTACCCCAGCTTGGAGGCAGCTCAAGTTGGCAACTAGACGCTGCGCTCCATTTTAAAACCGCCCTGCGGCTCCTGCAGTGTCATCCCCCAAACAAGCAAAAACAGACTCTCGGAGGTTGAGCTCACACCAGGCAAATAGTCGCTTTTAGATATGTCAGTCAGGTGGTTAGCTGTTGGCAGAGAATTATATAGCAGTAACATTTAAGGCTCTGGCTAGTATTATTTAGCCAGCTAGAAAGATGAAGTAAAAAGCTAAAGTTATAACAGAGTCTACCTCAACAGGAGCAAAAAAAAAAAAAGCTACTAAGTTCTCATTAATAACTTTGCTTTAAAGAGAGTAGGCTTCTAAGAGACTGGGATGTGATTGGTCGCTCAGTGGTGAGGCTGCAATGCATGCAAGACGAAGCAGAGGAGATGGAGAGAGAAAGGAAGCAAGCAGAGAGATTAGTACAATGCAGGCCAGGTGGGGGGGGGGGGGGGGGGGGTATCTGTACTTTACATTTTATTCAACATTCCTAAAAACAATTTACTTTTACTCCATACATTTTCCCTGACACCCACAAGTACTTGTTACATTTTGAATGCTTAGCAGGAAAATGGTCCAATTCACACACTCACCTACTGCCTCTGATCTGGCGGACTCACTAAACACACATGCTTCGTTTGTAAATTATGTCTGAGTGTTGGAGTGTGCCCCTGGCTATCCGTAAATACATTTGTTTTATATAAACAAGATAATGGTGCTGTCTGGTTAGGTTAATATAAGGAATTTTTAATTATTTCCACTTTTGCTTTTGATACTTATGTATATTTAAAAACCAAAATACTTTTACTCAAGTAGTATTCTACTGGGTGACTTTTACTTGAGTCATTTTCTATTAAAAAGGTATCTTTACTTTTACTCAAGTATGACAATTGGGTACTTTTTCCATCACTGATACAGTGGTTCCCAAACTTCGGTAGTCCCTAGTTGCCACAGCCACAAGTTATGACTAAAACCCACCCATTTCTACATGCATCTTCTTAAAATCTGATTTTAAACCTTAACCATACTGCTAACCTTATAACTAACCTTAAATTATGACCAAAAAGAAAATGTTCGTTTTTAGTCATTTTTACAATAGGCTATAGACCATTTTGACTTTGTGACTGTGGTAACTCGTGACAACCCCAAACTTTGGGTCGGGCCTGTACAAATTGTATCAAACAAGTTAGGAACTAAAAAAATATGATATGTTTCAATATGAACATCTTCACATCTTAAAATGTAAACAATACAGTTCTAGAAAAGTAATGTTTTAATTTATGTTAGTGGTTGTCTTACCACGGTCACCTACTGGCGTTTAGTTTACCACTACATCACTGATAAAACAGAATAGCAAGTAATATTTTAATAATTCATGTGAATGTCATCTGATCGATCGTCTGTGTGCTCTATTGATTGTTTTTTTGTGGAGTTTGATTAGTAATGCCTAGGAATACAAATATGAATGCTATGTCATTTGAGAATAGAGATATGTAAAGAGTTGTTCATTTTATGCAATTCATCATTACAACTGACTGAACAGTCGCTGATGCTACTTGTCCGTGTGAATAATTTTTTAAAGGGGGCTCGATTTAGTTTCAGTTTTGGGTAACATTATGTAGCCTATAAGCACACCAAGTGACCCCTTTTAAACACACAGGATCAACACTTGGTAAATTGGCTGATATAATTATTTTAGCAAAAATGACTCCAGCCCAGCCATTGTTACATTGGCTGCTGTAGGTTCATTCACATCAGTCGATCTACAAATACACAGCCTATTAGCTATACAATTATAATGATATAGCCCTGAAGGGGGGGGGGGGGGGGGGGCTATAACAAAAAAAAAACACCACCACTACTTCACACATTTTTTTTTAGCACATAGCAACAGCGTGTTGCCAGGTTTGTTTTGAGTCACTTTCGCGTTCGGTGCTCTTCTAGCTCCCATACCTTTCAAGCCCTGAACCTGCTCGAGTTCCAAAATCGAAGTGAATGTAACAGGTAATAACCAGCGCGATAACAGGTAGCCCTGCTGATTCCAAGAGTATTCCATGATCTAGACCTGTCTAAAATAGCAGAACGATGCATGCTAGTTCCACTCCACGGTGACGTGGCGGAATAGACGTTCTTCACGTCTGTGAAAAAAAACACTTAACTAGTTTGTTACCTACCATTACATAAACCGAAAGAAAATGAACTCAAAATGAATACAGTTACATGCACACAACAATGGAATCGTGGATATACATATTCATATAATAGTTCGATTAAAACGTCCGATACATTCAGTTGTTTCGAACTCACTTCACTCGCGCTAAATAGGGATGCTCGCTCAGTTGTTGCAAGCACATGCGCAGATCAAATACACCGCTAGAACGTCGATTGAGGTGTCCAAGTAATATTTGAAAGATTGTTCAGAAAACCAGGTGTTTTAACCAGCGTATGTTTACTTCAATTTGGACCTTATGACGATTAAGATAAGGTGTAAGGTGTTTACATGACATTTACACAACCTGCCATCATCAGTTGAATATCAAATGATTAGTGTTTCGAAGTCAGATATTGAGCATGCTAGTTAGTTAATTTAAGTTACCAAACAGTATCGTAACACCGGTACACAAAGTTGGCATGTATGGCCATTTTGGCGACGCATTTGACGGTCTGTCAGGTTCTTGACAAGCCAACACGGGAGACACGCTCCCTAAGGAAAAACATGTCACGTTTAAACACATTTCATAACAAATTATCAATTGGCAGTCATAGAAAACGGCAATGCATACCATACATTCAGTCGCCTGTTAGCTACGATTCCCACGATCAAGTAGGTACTTAACTTTACAGAGGGGGGGGATACAGGAAACGGGAGTAACGTTAGTATATGACGTTAGCTAGGTGGATCCTAGGTTATTAGCATTATTAGTAGCTACATAGAAAAGACTAGTCATCAGCCATTTTCGCAAACCTTGTATCCACTTGCTAGCTAGTCAACTCGCTTCCAATACTTACTTTTATGTCTGCCTACACCCCATGACTGTTTAGCGAGACTGGGGCTCCGAATTATTGCCCTTCCAGCCGACTTCAAAGCGTCCATACCGTAATCCAAAATTGGGGCAAAGAGCCCAACAAGCTTCGGTTCTTGTCTCTCGAAGCACTTGGCCCTGTTCGTCACACACTCTCCCAAACTTTTCCAGCTGTTTTTTGTCTTCTACTTCAGAGACAGCCCAGAATAAATGGATTATGATGTTCATCCCCACTCTGGGCGGTGTTATATGTAAATTAACCGGATAATGTATATGACGTGTATTTGTGGTATCGCACGAGCGAGGTCGCTGCCCTCGAAGCTTGCACAGGCGAAGCCTTCACAGTGACTGAAATGTATACATCTGAACTAAAATTCCAAGTTATTCTATAGTTATTCGGATAGTTTGTCAAAAATATCAACAAATTATGTTCAGTGGAACAGAATTTAAGTTGAAATATATAAATGTATGTGTTTTCATGGGTTAATATAATTTGCATAAACGAAGTGTGGTTAAATAATGAGGTTATGGGCATGATGAATATGTAGACTAGATTAATGAATTCCCAGTCGCCTTATATTATTTTGTTATCAATTATATTTATTTATTAAAGACTGAATTGACATGACTCCTGTCATGGAGAAAGATCATAGATGGGCTACAATATTTGTCATCAAGATATGATGTGCACTGCACACATGTGATGGATTTAATCTCAAATTACACATTAATTTGATACATATTTCAAATCTTTAGATTTTCTCTCAAGTTAGACATTTATTTAATATAAATTTCTACCCTGGTCCCTCTTCCCTCCCCTTGTGTAACCCAAGACCCGTTCTGCCCAAGCCCCACAGCTGCTGGTGAAAAAAACAGTCAAACCAGTTCCTCAGGGCAGTGTCAGTGGGCCTCTGCTCCATCACCATAGACCCCAGCTCACCTCAGCTGGTCCCTCCAGACTACTCTGTCCCTCCCTGGCATGCTCTGAGTGACATGTTCACCAGTCTGGGGGCAGAGCTATGTGGATAGGACTCATGGGTGTCACATTCACTCATACATCTCCTTCCAAAGGCCATAACAAAAGCTATTTCTTCTTCCCTAGATTCATGAAGGAAAGGTGACTGTTTTTCCTCAATATATATATTTAAATGTTGGTTGTAGTTAAATCTGAGTAATGAAACTGTGATTCCCACACATGAGCATATGATGACTGTTTCCATTTTTCTAATATCTTTAATCAACCAACATCTATAATGGAACTTTCCACATTGGATTTCCTTGAGTTTAAATCAAGTCATTGTCTATTCACATTGTGCACTCAGGGGTTTGGAATGTAAAAAATCTGTCACTTCCAGATTTCTAGGGGAGATGACAGGCCACAGATATAGTAAGAGTACTACAATGTATTGTTTTCCTAAGTGCATAAGCATAGCTGAGTTACAGTATGTACAGTACAGTACAAATGACAAAGAGCTCATTTGACATGAATCAGACGCTACAGATCAAACAAAGCTTTACCTTGTATGAGCAACAAAACTAGCATCTAATACCAAGGGACTCTGTTCACTCTGGTGATAACGAAACCAAATCAAAACCCAGATTCAATAGATATATCTCTTGCAATAACACATACATCTCCTTCAGATGTACAGTTTCATGATTTGTGCTTATACCCATCATTTGATGAAAGCCTGGAAGGTTCTAAAAGTTCTTTGTACTGCCAATAAATCTCAGCTCCAGAGCGAGACCCTGTTCAAAGTTTGAGTATAGCAGACATTTTTCAGAATCAATGAATTTAGCAAAAAGAGAGAGACACAGTGGATCAGGACAGGTTCAGGTGAGTAGGTAGGCAGTCACTGAAGGCAGATATTGGATATAAGATGCTAATGTAGCTATATCTTGCTCTGCTGGCAGGGGGGACTGTAAAATATAATTATTAATGTGTAATGGTATTCACGTATAATGTAGTTACTAATTAACTATAATTCATGCACATCCTGTTTGTTTAATATATACAGTTTGACAGTATAACTCTGCCATTGTCGTAATCTGTTGTGAGCAGCAAGTCTATCCACAAGAGTACTGGTTGTCCCCTCATGGAGAAATAGACCTACCCTTCTTCCGCTGGGTCTGCCCACATTATTCACACCAATGGCCTCTACTATTTCACATCATTGGCAGCACAGTAGATGATATCGATTTAATTGTTTCGCATTGCTCTCATTTCCAAAGGCAACATTTTATGACCAGAGCAACCGAGAGAGTATTTTTAATCTGGTAATTTCTTCTTTGACATATGTTTATTAGGTAGGCAGAGAAAAGACAGAAAATGTAATGCTGTCATTCCTCAACTTTATTTCCACAGTCTGGCCATAGCAGACAAAATAATATAAACAAATCAAAATGCTGATGAGACTAAATTTACATTGCATAATGGCTTCATGCTTTGTTTACTGCATACTTTGCCAGATTCAGATTGCTTGAAAAGACCCATTATAATCTACTGTGTCAAATCCAAACGGTTGATGTGCCAAATGGAGATGTTAACTTGGAACAAGTGCAATAAGGCACTCAGGACATGCAATTCAGAATGCTGCAGTTTTATACCTGATAAGGTTCCTCTATGTGAGGTGGTCAAATATGCATGGTTTGAGGCCTCTATTCCTTACAGTGAGGAATGCCCATGCAGATCAGGTGTATAGAAACAGCCGCAACAATACTCACATAAAAGTATTTGCATATAAAGCATGTGAAGAAACTCTTTGTAAAGTGCTTTCATGCATCATGTTAAAAGGGTTAATTTAGAGTATAATTTTGAAGAACCAGAAATGCAATGCACCGATACTTGCCACGCAAGCTTGTTTTCTACCATTGGAAGACTGTCGCTGGCAAAGCTACTCCCTTCTCTTCTCTTACATTTTCCCCAATGCATATGAATGATCAAAATGAAAATATGCAGCCAGCCCATAATTTGTTTCCATTTAGAGTTCCTTCACTTAGAAATCGTTGGCCTTGAGGTTGTTCTAAAGCCTCATCTATTTATCTGTGGCTCTCAGACAGCCAAAGATGTGGCTAGAGAATGCATAGCTGGGTCGGTGACAGAATAAATGGGGTGGTGGGCTTAAGTGCCCACCACCCCATTAATATATTAGCCTTGCGTCCTCCACTAATTACCTTCTTATGTCTACCAAGCCTGGCTAAACAGCCTATTGCACAGAGGCAGCTAGTTTATTAGCTGTGATTTAATGTGATTTGATTTAATCACAGATGAGACTGTAAAAAAAAATTACAAATAAAAACACACTGATGCACGTTTAAGTTAGAGAAACCTCTCAGCTGAACATGTGAGTTGAGGTTACAGAGGCTTTTGAACACTAAAGAGATGGACACTGCCTCCTAGTGGGGGTGAGACTACAGTAACATTTAATTGCCCTTTCAAACGTCACAGATCACTCTACTGCCTGATGATGTTTATGTACAGTTGAAGTCGGACATTTACATACACCTTAACCAAATACATTTAAACTCAGTTTTTCACAATTCCTGACATTTAATCCTAGTAAAAATTCCCTGTTTTAGGTCAGTTAGGATCACCACTTTATTTTAAGAATGTGAAATGTCAGAATAATAGAGAATTATATATTTCAGATTTTATTTCTTTCATCACATCCCCAGTGGGTCAGAAGTTTACATACACTCAATTAGTATTTGGTAGCATTCTCTTTAAATTGTTTAACTTGGGTCAAATATTTTGGGTAGCTTTCCACAAGCTTCCCACAAAAAGTTGGGTGAATCTTGGCCCATTCCTCCTGACAGAGCTGGTGTAACTGAGTCAGGTTTGTAAGCCTCCGTGCTTGCACACGGTTTTTCAGTTCTGCCCACACATTTTTTATAGGATTAAGGTCAGGACTTTGTGATGGACACTCCAATACCTTGACTCTGTTGTCCTTAAACCATTTTGCCACAACTTTGGAAGTATGCTTGGGGTCATTGTCCATTTGGAAGACCCATTTGCGACCAAGCTTTAACTTCCTGACTGATGACTTGAGATGTTGCTTCAATATATCCACATAATTTTCCAGCCTCATGATTCCATCTATTTTGTGAAGTGCACCAGTCCCTCCTGCAGCAAAGCACCCCCACAACATGATGCTGCCACCCCCGTTGGTTGGGATGGTGTTCTTCGGCTTACAAGCCTCCCCCTTTTTCCTCCAAACATAACGATGGTCATTATGGCCAAACAGTTATTTTTGTTTCATCAGACATTTCTCCAAAATGTAAAATTTTTGTCCCCATGTGCAGTTGCAAACCGTAGACTGGCTTTTTTATGGCAGTTTTGGAGCAGTGGCTTCTTCCTTGCTGAGCGACCTCTCAGGTTGTGTCGATATAGGACTCGTTTTACTGTGAATATATATACACTTTAGTACCGGTTTCCTCCAGCATCTTCACAAGGTCCTTTGCTGTGGTCTTGGGATTGATTTGCACTTTTTGCACCAAAATACATTCATCTCTAGGAGACAGAACGCGTCTCCTTCTTGAGCGGTATGACGGCTGTGTGGTCCCATGGTGTTTATACTGTCTATACTATATTGTTTGTACAGATGAACGTGCTACCATCAGGAATTTGGAAATTGCTCCCAAGGATGAACCAGACTTGTGGAGGTCTACATTTTGAGGTCTTGGCTGATTTCTTTTGATTTTCCCATGATGTCAAGCAAAGAGGCACTGAGTTTGAAGGTAGGCCTTGAAATACATCCACAGGTACACCTCCAATTGGCTCCAATGATGTCAATTAGCCTATCAGAAGCTTCTAAAGCCATGATATCATTCAAGAAATTTGTGGAGTGGTTGAAAAATTTGTTTAATGACACCAACCTAAGTGTATGTAAACTTCCGACTTCAACTGTATGTCATAAAGGACAAGGAAAGAAACTCCAGACTGAGAAAATTTGCAAGAAAATAATTTATTCCTTGTTAACCTCAGAGCGCAGCCAAGGTCAGACCCGGGGAGAAACAGAGCAGTGACTGCGGGTGGGCATAGAAAACAAAAATGTTTTATACTTTCAACATCAGTTGAGCCAATGACATACGTAGCACTGAGCAAAACATTTTCCATATACAGTTGGTCATAACCACACACACAAAATCACCATTTCAGATGACTGCAAAACCACATCAGACTCAAGCTATTCCTCCCTGCAGGATATAACAATACCAAAAAGAGGAGTAAGGAAACAACTGTAGACGGTTCTTAACACCCATGGCCCAGGCAGTTGCCAATACTGTAACATTCACAAAAATAAAGTCCCTTACTTTCAACTACGTAAACAGTCTACTACAAACAGGTGAGCATTTTCCCACCTGCTTGACATACTGACTTGTCTGAAGTAAGAGGACGTTTGTCAAACACGTCAGCCAATGTATTTGCAGTACATTCCTGGATAGCACATATTACTAGAAAACAAGCAATCCATTCTTGGCACATGGGCTGAAGTTGAGTATTCAGCAATAAAAGGAGTCCAATGAAGAATTTTCTATGCAAAATTCAGTGGAAATAAATTATGTCTCTTGTTTGGCATTTCCAGAGTCTTGTTTATTGTACACATTGCACAAAATCCATCAGTTTTCCCTGTCAAACAGGTTTTTTTCAACAGTGCAAATGAAGTCAAATCAATAAAAAACATACGTAGGGACAATAGTTCAACCAACAGAACGAGAGTTTACAGCAGAGAGATGTGTTATAGTTGGATGCAGGGGAGAGGCCATGCTGGGAGCCTGGGACCTATTTGCAGTAGACTTCGTAGTGGCTAACATTACCATATCAACACACTGTAAAGGAGTAACATGACCATGCTAGAACAGACAAAATGGCCATATCGTCAGAACTGTTGAGCAAGTAGATGGGCTATCTGTTCTGAACCTAAGGTTAGGGTCCAGGTTAGGGGTAAAATTGTCTTTGTGGTTGGAAAGCCCTGCAATTCAGTCCTTTCTGGCATAGCCAGATATTGACTCCCACCACTGAGGCCTTGTCTCAAGGCACTGTGATCATGACAATTTGTGAGAGACTATTCTGGGTTTAAAGAGGCATATTATACATGAACTTCGCAATACTGTCTTTGCTTAACTCTTTTCGACAGGATCGTGGAAATTAGGGGGCTTTGAGGGAAATAAATGTAATTTTGCAGTTGATACTCAACATTTAGGGGTTGTTGTAGATCGTTTACTTTGACATCTCGTTATTGAAACAAATAACATCTTGGTACAGCTCTGTTCTCATCTAAAAGTGATTTTCCTAACTTTTTGTGAAACAAGTGAAAAAGGTGAGACCACACAATCCACTTTCTAACATAAAAAAAAAAACAATACCACAAAACCCAAGAACAGCCAATGGAAGTTTCAATTTGGTCTCTGATATTCACAACTGAAAAATAATAATTGACAAAACAGGGCTAGAGTCCATGCCAATGTTGCGCTACAGTCCTCTGGGCATACTGATGGTACCTTCTTACCTTAAAAATGAACTGATATCTGTGCTCAGCGATCAGAATTTATTACATAGAAATAAGGGTGAGCACTCCTGCTACCAGAGATCCACATCCCAGCTCTAAAATAAATGAAATCGACACCAAAATTACCCAATCCCAAGGCCAGAGACCAAGTAACTGGTAGCAGGTGGAGTAGATGGGGGGGGGGGGGGGGGGGGGTTGAAACGCCCTAGATAAGATCCACGCCCAGTTCTGAGGTTTCACTAGACATTTACAAGCAGAAACACAACTGGGAATTCCTAGTCGACATGAGATGTCCCATAGACCTTTTTTTGTTTTAACTACAACAAATACAGTCACAATACAACATCCTTCAGACCCCCCCCCCCCCCCCCCCCCCCCCCCCCAAAAAAAAAGTTCTCAGCCGCAGACATGACAAGCAGATCTGGAGGTGGGCTTGAAAAAAAAAAAAAAGAGGATGGAAGGAGCGTTCACTTTTTGAGTGGCTGGTAGACAGAGGCGTTGGGGTCCAGGCCGGAAGGACTGGTGTCCATGAACTTGGAGGAGTAGTGGGGGGCCACAGGAGTCATGTTACTGCTGTCAGCTGTGTAGGAGATGCTGGGCATGACAGCCATCACCTCAGCTATCTTCTGCTTCAGGTCCTTGATCTCCTGGTCCTTCTGCAGGATCTGACCTAGGAGACAGACACACCCAGCAAGAAACTTTCAGATTAGACATTCATAATGTCATGCAATCTATTCTACATCAATCACATTCAGTAGGAGATAGGTGGGACTGAGGCAGTATTGCAAAGGTGCTGGACCCAGGCTGAACACGGACCTTGTGCGATCTCCAGCTGTCTCTTAGCGTCACCCAGTGCTGAGAACAGGTCCAGTTTGATGCGGGTCTCTGCAGACAGGCTGTTCTCCAGGTGCTGGGTCTTATCCTGCATGGCCGACAGCGCTGACATCAGCACTTCCGTGTCCTTCTCATTCTCTTTATACTTGTGGAGCTCCTGAGAGAGAACATCAGTACAAGTGGCATTGTCTGTGTGACAGTGTACAGCAGGTGTGCATGAGTTAACATTTTGCGTTACTTTAACCAAAACTGTTGTTGACGTCAAAAGGCCGCCAACAAAACATACCTGAGTCTTAACTGAACAGTGATCCTCACCTGTACTTTCATCTCCAGCTCTCTGATCTGGTCTTCTTTGAGCTTGATATCCATGGTCAGCTTCTTGCACTCAGTCTCCAGTTCCGTGATCCGCCTCCTCAGCGTATCTGTGCACTCCCCCCTGTGGAGCAGACAGAGGGATCACACCTATACTAACAGCAGGGAATAGCTTGAAACTGGCTAACAACAACTGATAGCAGATTATTTATGGGGAACTATTACCTGGATGCTGCTGCTAGTGCGACGGCTCTAGCTGTGGTGGCCTCTTCCAGCTTTTTGCGTTTCTTCTCGTCTGAAAGCTGTTTCTCTGCATTGGTGCGGGCCTCCTGCTCAACCTTCAGCCTCTTCTCCAGTTGGCCCACAGCCTGTTTGTCCTTCTGCTTGGCCTGGACAGCATTATGGAGCCTGCACACACACAGCAGCCACAGACCATGTGAGCTAGTGGGACTCCATCCCACCCCAGGGTGTGTGTGTGTATGTGTGTCTATGTGAGAACAATAGTACTAAAAGCTAGCCATGTTCATGAGCGTAAGTAACCACTGAGCCTATGCATTGTGGAGTATGGTCAGTTAGATGACAGGTTGGCTGGTCAGTTGGGTAACCAAGCCAACAGTCCAACCATTTCGCAGTACTTCAGTAATCCTTAGACTAACATAATCCAACAGAGCCTTGTGCTCCAGTCTCTACCAACAGACAGAATGAATGAGTGAGTGAATCAGGCTCTGATGAGATTGAATAGGAATCAGCTGGTCATTAGGGGTAGGCTGTCACCTCCCCTTCAATTGCGTCACATGATTAACTGGCCATAACAACTGGAGTTTGTGTCTGTAAGTACATGATAACTGCCCTATTAGGGTGGTCCTCACTTACGAAGATGTATCACATTAGTGGATACTTCACACTGCTCTCAGGGCAGGTCTGCCGGTTTTGACGAGCAGAAGTTACTTTTTGTAGCAGCTTAGGAGGTTAGGATAATGAAGGTTAGGAAAAGGGTTAGCTAAAATTATAGAATTGTCCCCGACGCAACTCGAAAATATCTAGCTACAACCAAGCAAGCCCTGACAACAGTCTTGGTTTCCACTAATGCGATTCTGCACCTAGGACACACAGGAATCCCATTTGGTCAATAATGACTTAATTGGACAATTAAAGCAGCCAGATGCCTAAGTGCTCCCTCTGCCTCAGTCTGGACTGCTGTGATTTGAAGCCTGCCAGACTCAAGCTTTCACATGCATGCACTGAGACGAGCAGTAGACTGGATCCTCATCCATAACCTTCACTACTATTTATGATTTAACAAAATCCATCCTGTCAGTCCTCCCCCACTCCTGAATGTCTTAGCACAGAGTTATCACTACATTTCAAACTAGCTCTTCCTGACCCTGGACAAATTCATTTCGACGAGGGCATTCCAAGCTAAACCCAGTGTTTTTAGCCTCTTGAGCTTACATGAAAAAAGCTGTATGATAACCCTTATGACCTTCGGTCCCAGCTAGTTTTTCCTGACTACGTGACCCGACAATGAAAAGCTCCTGGTCCTAGTCCCAGCAGGTGATCAGATCCAGTCATGTATGACCTTTGACCTGTGCCACTCACTTGTTCTGCAGCAGCTCGTTCTCTTGTCGCAGCTGGCCCAGCTCAGAGCGTATGGAGCGCTCAGCGCTGCTCAGGGAGCCGATCTGACTGCGCAAGTCCTGCTCCACCTGTCTGCTGGCCTGCAGGTCCGCCTTCAGCTTCTTCACATCCTGCTCCAGCCTGCAGGGTTTGTTTGAAGGGGGAAGGAAATAAATGGAGAAAGAAGGGATGATGAGGAAGAGAAGCGGAGGGGAAAGGGAGGAGAGGAGTTAGTCAATTTTATGGAGAAACACAGAAAATAAGATGTACTTCTTTAGTGCATATGAGATGGAAATGTCTCTTCTGCTTTCCCCTCCCAACCCCTCTGACACACACACACACACACACACACACACACACACACACACAAGCTCAGTGACTTTCAACGTGGAACAGTCATAGGATGCAACCTTTCTCTCACCTCGACGCTACTGCCACCCGGGACATGATGTTTCTGCATAGTGCATATAGTAGCTTTGTATCATCCACAGTTCCTTTATTTCTCCAGTCTTTGGTAAAAAGGTTTACCTTGGTTTCATCTGCTGTTTCAGTAGGGCAATCTTTGTACTTCTTAGCTAATTTCTAACCTGTCTTATGTTCTGCTGCTGCTGAATGGTTTGCATTTGGCTGTAGCCTGTTATTCTGCTGTCAAAGCCTCCTGCTGATGGTAGATTGTGCCTGTTGGCCATTTCACTGACAGATGTTTTAAGGTTTCGGTCAATTGTCAGTTGTTTTCCTTGGCCAATCAGATCGTTGCCGATTGATTGTCACTGGTGGTTTCTCTTTTTCAATATGTTCCAAATGGTTGTTTTAACTGTAACGGTTTTCTTTACTACGGTTCTTGCTTTAAGTTCTCACTTCAAAATTGCTTGCTTTTCTTTAACCTACAGTTCTTTGGTCGGTTTACTTTTTCCTTTGGAGTCAGAAGTTCTTTAAACAAAGGCTAAAAATACTAGAAATCCACAGATTTGTTATCATTATGTGTACAATCAATGCAAAAAGCAACATCTGACCAATAAGAAACGTGCTAGCCAAGTGTCTATTCAGTCATATTTGTATACAACAAAAACACAGTGTACCAATAATATACACCAGGGAATCCACTCGTCAGAGTGTGGCAAATGCAGGGTACATATGAATGTGTATTACCCTGAACACCATGACAACTTGCCACACCAAATTTGACTTTCTTCTCACATTCTATACCCAGCTGAATAACTACAGACACAAACAGGCTGACACAGCCATCTTAAACTCAAGGTTCTCCTTTTCAGCCAGCATCATTTTGTGGCAAACCATACAGTCCAAGTTTCTCACACCCCAGCCCACACAGTGGAAACAGCTCTACTTAACACCTATCTATCTGGAGCCTGGCTTAGTTTGAGGTGTCAGGGACTGGCTCCACACTCACATAATATCTGGTAAGAGGAAGCATCCCATGCAGCCATCATGCATCAGCAAGTTACTAATACTTTGAGAATATGAGAACTGACATCCAGGTGTGACATTCAACATGCTTTGTCTAGACGAACCAAACGAGTGTGCTCGCATACTCCCATAAAAAGTCCTTCACTTGAAAAACAAGAAAAACACCAATAGTACAATAGTATTTTTCAAGTGAAAACATTTGCATGAAAATGAATGAATTAGTCTCTCATTGAACACTTCATTGAAGAATCCCTACTGTTGACCAATCACCGACAAAGGGGCGTAGAATTTGGCTACCAACTTTAGATTGCCTTGATTAAAAAAATGGCATGTGCACGAATAACCGAAGAAACCCTTGCCGAAGACCAAAACGTCACAAAATGCATCATAATATATGCATGAACTGTTCCGGCTGGGAAGCACGTGGACGCCTTAATGAGTGAGTGTGTGTGTGTGTGAGTGGCCTCAAGCAAGCACAGCTGTTTGTGTTTGGATGATGTGTTCTCTCTACTGTACTAGTGCCGTAGACTTCTCTAATGGGTGCGTGTTAAACTCGCTTAACCAGGTAAGTGTGCTGTACATACTGTGCTGTGTATATAATATGCTCTTATCATAAGAGCACCTTCAGCCAGCTCAACCAGATGCATACAGTATATGCATCTGCATATAAGTGCTCTTACCGTACGAGCGCCTCAGGCTTGCTCAGCTGATTGTTGGGGATGCAGTTGTCTGTTGAGTCCCTGTGGGAGCCCGCTGCTGGACCCTTCCCCACTGCACACTTCTGCTTCTTCCCAGAGGAAGAGGAGGAAGGGGCGGACAAGGGGACGCTGCCGTTGGTGGAGCTGTGTCCGCGGGGCGAGGAGTTAATTGCGGTGTTGCCACTAGCGTTCTTGTAGTTTTTCGAGGAGGAGGATGAGGAGGAGGAGCAGGAGGAAGAGGAGTTCTCCTCCTTCAGCAGCAGGTTCTCTGTGCTGCCCACCAGTTCTGTGGTCAGTCTCTTGTTGTTCATATGGTTCTCCATGTACTCCATCTCCTGGAGTTTAGAGTCTACCGATGACGGCAGGATGCTATTGTGTTGCTTCTTGGCCTCGCGGCCCTCTTTCCCTTTTTCTCTGTACTCCAGCTCCGGTAGCGGTGCTGGCGTCTTTTTACCGACAAGTGCCCCATTCTGTGAGACTGGGGCGGAGTCCACCTCAGATATTCCTTTAGCTGCTGCAGCTGAATGGAGGGTGAAAGTCAGAAAGGAGAGAGATTAAATACAGTTGAAGTCAGAAGTTTACATACACCTTAGACAAATATATTTAAACTCAGTTTCACAAATCCTGACATTTAATCCTAGTAAAAATTCCCTGTCTTAGGTCAGTTTGGATCACCACTTTATTTTAAGAATGTGAAATGTCAGAATAATAGTAGAGAATGATATATTTCAAATTCCCAGTGGGTCAGAATTTTCATAAACTCAATTAGCATTTGGTAGCATTGCCTTTAAATTGTTTAACTTGGGTCAAACGTTTTGTGTAGCCTTCCACAAGCTTCCCACAATAAGTTGGCTGAATTTTGGCCCATTCCTCCTGACAGAGCTGGTGTAACTGAATCAGGTAGGCCTTTTTGCTCGCACACGCCTTTTCAGTTCTGCCTACACATTTTCTACAGGATTGAGGTCAGGGCTTTGTGATGGCCACTCCAAAACCTTGACTTTGTTGTTCTTAAGCCATTTTGCCACAACTTTGGAAGTATGCTTGGGGGTCATTGACCATTTGGAAGACCCATTTGCGACCAAGCTTTAACTTCCTGACTGATGTCTTGAGATGTTGCTTCAATATATCCACATAATTTTCCTCCCTCATGAAGCCATCTATTTTGTGAAGTGCACCAGTCCATCCTGCAGCAAAGCAACCCCACAACATGATGCTGCCACCCCCGTGCTTCACGGTTGGGATGGTGTTCTTCGGCTTGCAAGCCTCCCCCTTTTTCCTCCAAACATAACGATGGTCATTATGGAAAAACAGTTCTGTTTTTGTTTTATCAGACCAAAGGACATTTCTCCAAAAAGTACTATCTTTGTCCCCATGTGCAGTTGCTTTTTTTAATGGCGGTTTTGGAGCAGTGGCTTCTTCCTTGCTGAGCGGCCTTTCAGGTTATGTCGATATAGGACTCGTTTTACAGTGGATGTAGATACTTTTGTACCCGTTTCCTCAAGCATCTTCACAAGGTCCTTTGCTGTTGTTCTGGGATTGATTTGCACTTTTCACACCAAAGTATGTTCATCTCTAGGAGACAGAACGTGTCTCCTTCCTGAGCGGTATAACGGCTGTGTGGTCCCATAGAGTTTATACTTGCGTACTATTGTTTGTACAGATGAACCTGGTACCTTCAGGCGTTTGGAAATTGCTCCCAAGGATGAACCAGACTTGTGGAGGTCTACAATTTTTTTTCCTGAGGTCTTGGCTGATTTCTTTTGATTTTCCCATGGAGTGCCCATGAAATATATCCACAGGTACACCTCCAATTGACTCAAATTATGTCAGCCAGCCTATCAGAAGCTTTTAAAGCCATGACATAATTTTCTGGAATTTTGGGGAAAAATTACTTACTTAAAAGTAGATGTCCTAACTGACTTAACCAAAAACATAGTTTGTTAGCAAGACATTTGTGGAGGGGTTGAAAAACGAGTTTCAATGACTCCAACCTAAGTGTATGTAAACTTCCGACTTCACCTGTACATATTTATTAGGAATCGGACAATCACTTGGATCATCACTTGAACCACATCCTTTTCTAATGGTATCTGGAGCATCTGTTGCAAGGCATGCGTGCATCTCACCTTCCTCCGCTTCCCTCTCTTGTCTCTGTAGCATCTGTTGCTCTGGGGGCAGGGCCTGTTGCAGGAGCTGCATGTAGAACTCATTCTCCTTCTGCACCTCCTTCTGCTTTCTTAAGCGCATTTTATAGCTGACGTAGCTCTTGAAGCCAAAGCCCAGCGTCACCACTGGGTAGCCAATGCTACAGAGAGATCGATCGAGAACAAAGTTCAGACAACTCATCCTGCCTGATGTATCCAAGACAAACTGGTTCACAAGTTGAGACGGCGGCAGGGTAGCCTAGTGGTTAGAGCGGAAGGTTGCAAGTTCAAACCCCTGAGCTGACAAGGTACAAATCTGTCGTTCTGCCCCTGAACAGGCAGTCATTGAAAATAAGAATTTGTTCTTAACTGACTTGCCTAGTTAAATAAAGGTAAAATAAAAAATTTAAAAAAGCATAGGTACTATGAAAAAAAGCCTGGAGATGAACATCACTGCCGTATGTAAAGCTAGAGGAATTACATGCCTTAATATCCTGCATTACTACATAACAGCGCGTAATACATGCCATCTAAATCCACTTAGAGGTCTTTAAGAGTACTTAGATTATAAATGGTGTGTATGACCTTACAGATCTGGGTCAGAAATATTCCCTAAACCCCATCTTAGAAGATCATATTTTTCATAATTCTACACAATGAATGAAACCAGCATGTAATCGTGTTCTCTTTTTGAGCTTGGGGGATATCTAGCAGTCATTACTTGTACATTATGCCTAACAAGCAGAAATATTGTTTTCTGAAAGTCAATGGGGCAGAACAATCCCATCCCCTGCTTGGCCTGTGGGTCTAAGAAGGATTCTTCCTCACGGATAGCCTACACACAGACCTGCCTCCAGAGCTTGGACAAAAACTTGACTTAAAGGAAAATTCCACCAATCTGGCCCAGATTTCTATATTTTGAATGCTACATATCTTGAAATCTTAATTGCTGACATGCAAAACATGTTGGGACTATATCAACAATGGACTAATGAAACAAATACTAAAATATTTTTTGGGGGTGGAGATTTCCTTTAACAACTTACCAATGGGCAGCAAATGGGCGACACAAGTCGACATGGAAGTTCTTCAGGTCTTTGAATCTGATGGCTGCCTCGATGTACACAAATAGTATCCAAAGAGACACTGTGGGGAGACAGACCCCTCTTTCTGTGAAAGCAACAAAAAAAAAAAGAGGTGTGAGAACAGAAAATAGACTACTGGTCATGATAATCACACAACTACATGCGTCAAGATACAGTGCCTTCAGAATGTATTCACATCCCTTGACTTTTTCCATTTTTTGTTACGTTAAAGCCAGAATTGAACATGGATTAAATTCACAGGCCTACACACACACACAATACCACATGTCAAAGTGGAATAAGGTTTTATACATTTTTACAAATTAATAAAAAATGAAACGCTGAAATGTCTTGAGTCAATAAGTATTCAACCCCTTTGTTATGGGAAGCCTAAATAAGTTCAGGAGTAAAAAAAAACATAAGTTACATAGACTAACTGCAATAGTGTTTTTCGTGATTATTGAATGACTACCTCATCTCTGCTGCTCTGTACCCCACACATAAAGATAATTGTAAGGTCCCTCAGTCAGGCAGTGAATTCCAAACACAAAGACCAGGGAGGTTCTCCCAATGCCTAGCAAATTAGGGCACCTATTGGTGCAGACATTGAATATCCCTTTGAGCATGGTGAAGTTATTAACACTTTGGATGCTGTATCGATACACACGTTCACTATAAAGATACAGCTGTCCTTTCTAACTCAGTTGCCAGAGAGACGGGAAACCACTCAGGAATTTCAACATGAGGACAATGGTGACTTTAAAACAGTTAGAGTTTAATGGCTGTGATAGGAGAAAACTGAGGATGGATGAACAACATTGTAGTTACTCCACAATACTAACTAATTGACAAAGTGATTGTTAAGGACTGGGGAGGTTTTCAGGATAAAAAAAAACAAAACAATGAGCAAAGCACATTGAACACATGGTTCAGTCTGCTTTCCAACAGACACTGGGAGATGAATTCACCTTTCAGCAGGACAATAACCTAAAACACAAGGCCAAATCTACACTGAAGTTGCTTACCAAGAAGACTGTCAATGTTCCTGAATGGTTGAGTTACAGTTTTGACCTAAATCTGCTTGAAAATCTATTGCCATACCTGATAATGGTTGTCTATTAATGATTAATAACCAATTAGACAGAGCTTGAAGAATTTGGCAGATTTGGCAAATGTAGCACAATCCAGTTGTGGAAAGCACTTCGAGTCTTACCCAGAAAGACTCACAGCTGTATTTGCTGCCAAAGGTGATTCTAACATGGGGGTTGAATAATTATCTAATCAAGATACAGCTATTAGCATTTTATTTAGCATGCATTTTTTACAAAATGTCCACTTTGACAGAGTATTTTGTGTAGATCATTGACAAAAAAATGAAAATTACATCAATTTGAATCCCACTTTGTAACAACAAAATGTGGGAAAGGTCAAGGAGTGTGAATACTTTCTGAAAGCACGGTACATGGTCAAGATAACCACATGTCCACATGAAAAATATCCATGCAGGCCTACTTCCTCCAAACATGAAACAAGGTTTTACATTGTGGTCAGCAAAGCAGCCTCCCACAAGAACACAAACATCACAACAGCAACAGGGTAGATCAGCTTTTGAGTGACAAGTACAAAGTGAGACAGACACACACACAACCACAAAAGGACAGCTTTTCAGTGAGGCATACAAAAAAAACAAAGAGCTCTCCAGAGCTAACATGACTCAATGTGTGATTGTTGGCTGAGACAGCAAGCCAGCCCCCTTTACCATGTCTGATCCCTCACAGTACGTTCAAACAACCCACTGGCTTTATGGAAAAGTCTCGGGCCAACTATAATTACATCAGCAGCAGGACAAACAGAATCAGTGGATAGAGAATAGATAACCCCTGTCCATTGTTTCATGGGCAGAAATAACCACAGGCACATTCACCAACACAGGGTAGTGAATAATGAATGTGTATTAAAGATGCACTATGCAGAAATCGCTTCACCATTTCATGGCTGTAAAAATTCTAATAATTCACCAAATTTCAATTGATGTGACAAAAAGGTAAGTATAGTGTAGAGAATCATTGTACCACCTAAACCGCTGTGAAATATATTTTCAATAACCACAAATATTTTATTTTCAACTGTTTGAAGCTGGTGTACAAAACGGAAAGTAAATAAGACAAAAAAAACTCAACTTAAAAACGAGAAGTATTGAAACGGCACACAAAGAACAGATTTGCAGCTTCTTCAATGAGAATGACATGCATAACACACATTTCTATGTGAATTTGGTGGGTCGCCCAAAAAGTTACATGTTGCAGCTTTAATACTCCAATGACAAAATAATGTATTATTACTCATTTATGCTTTAAGATTAAAATGTCAAATATGGCATTAATCCTTCCTCCAAATGACCCTTCTATGGTTAACATTTTGTGGAAAACCCCAAATCATGGTATTTTTTCATTTTTGAAGAGTCACCCTCCTGTGAAACTCCTGTCACCAGTCCCATTTCTTTACAGCTAGGCTTAAATAGTGCAATACAGGGATCATATCACGAGGTTGGTGGCACCTTAATTGGGGAGGACGGGCTCGTGGTAATGGCTGGAGCGGAATGGTATCAAATATCAATCAAATCAAATGCCATTCCATTTAATCCGTTCCTCAGCAGCCTCCGCTGGATGATAACCACACACTAATTCACTGTAATCACTAAGCTATTTTCCTTGTTAAAAAGGCAGGTGAATAGGAAGAGAGCTTACCTGTATGCCACACGTACTGCACCCACACGTAGGTACTGGCAGCAAAGAACAGCCATTGTACAGGGATGAAGAGCAGGCATATGATGTCGGAGGTAAACGCCACACACACAAAGAACACTGAAAACGCCTGGAAGAATGGAGACACGAGTGGGGTTAGTAGGAGCTCTGCAAAAAGGCAGAAAAATACATTGCTCCAAACAACCAGAGAGATGTGGAGAATATGTGACCCACATCACAATTTTTCATTGTGTGATGATTAAATTGGCAATTAAATGCAACAACATATCTGCAAAAGACATCAAAGCCCAATCAATGACTTAGTAGTCACCTCTAGAGAATTGGAGGGGAATAACATTATGTAAATATTTTGAAAACATAGCCGCACTAGTGCAGGACTCAGATCTTGTTCTGCAGAGGCTCCATAGACCTACTCTCCTCGTCTATACCACAGATCGGTCAGGCCAACCCAGGACACAGCCAGAAACTCACCAGCCCCTGGTATCTGAAGGAGTCGTACACACTTCTGATGAACAGCCAGAAGGGCCACAGGTACTCAAACCTGAACTCGAGCACAAAGTCTGCCAGTAGCACCAGTGCCCACACCACCAGGAACTTCAGGTACAGGAAGGTACTGGAGAAGAAAGAAATGTATGAGTTTTAACATGTCCAATGCCACAACCAGCCACAGACTGTTCTCTATGCTACTGTCAGGCAACCGGTACCAGCGCATCAGGACTTGGACCAACAGGCTCAGAGACAGCATCCATCTCCAAGCAATTAAGACTTAGCTAATCAATAGCAACTCAGACTGTATGGACTATTTCCATTGACTACCTGCACTGGCTATATGCACTCAAAAAGTCCACACACACACACACTACTTAGTATTATGCATGCTGATGCCTAGTCACTTTACATCTGCCTACATGTACACATGCTACTATTACCACATATCCCTTCACATTGATATGATAATGCTAATCCTTGTATATACACAGTATAGCTTCATTCTTGTGTCTTTTATAGGCCTGACTCCATTTAGTCAACTGGTCGAGTGTTTGGTCGACCAAGAATTCTTTAGGTCGAGCAGTATCCCACCCCCACAAAAAAATTTGTCCATGGTGTACAAGACACCTGTCGGATTAAAGACGGTCTGAGTGGACTAATCCATTGTGGAGGCCGTGGGGTTGGCACAGTCCATCGCTCACTTAAAATTAGGGCAGATTTGGGCCAAATTAGAGTTGGCTCAAATGGAATTCTCAAATTCTAGCTGGATCAAGGGAAACCCGGGCCAACGCTGCCAGCTCAATTAGAATTTGGGGTGGTGACGCAGTTACTATGCAACCATCAAGCTGACCGTTGGTGGATTTTTTATGTATTTAACCTTTACTTAACCAGGTAGGCAAGTTGAGAACAAGTTCTCATTTACAATTGCGACCTGGCCAAGATAAATCAAAGCAGTTCGACACATACAACAACACAGAGTCACATGGAGTAAAACAAACATACAGTCAATAATACAGTAGAAAAATAAGTCTATATACAATGTGAGCTAGTGAGGTGAGATCAGGGAGGTCAAAGCAAAAAAAAGGCCATGGTGGTGAAGTAAATACAATATAGCAAGTAAAACATTGGAATGGTTGATTTGCAGTGGAAGAATGTGCAAAGTAGAGAGAAATAATGGGGTGCAAAGGAGCTAAATAAATAAATAAATAAATAAATAAATAAATAAATAAAATACAGTAGGGAAAGAGGTAGTTTTTTGGGCTAAATTGTAGATGGGCTATGTACAGGTGCAGTAATCTGTGAGCTGCTCTGACAGCTGGTGCTTAAAGCTAGTGGGGGGAGATAAGTGTTTCCAGTTTCAGAGATTTTTGTAGAACGTTCCAGTCATTGGCAGCAGAGAACTGGATGGAGAGGCGGCCAAAAGGAAGAATTGGTTTTGGGGTGACCAGTGAGATATACCTGCTGGAGCGCGTGCTACAGGTGGGTGCTGCTATGGTGACCAGCAAGTTGAGATAAGGGGGGGGACTTTACCTAGCAGGGTCTTGTAGATGACCTGGAGCCAGTGGGTTTGGCGACGAGTATGAAGCGAGGGCCAGCCAACGAGAGCGTACAGGTCGCTAACACAACGTTAGCTAGCTTGTCTGGGCTTGTTACTGTTAGCTAACAAATGGACAAGCAGTACTGCATTAGTCAGACATGACACAAATTACTACCATAGCTGGATCCTTCGTTCATTTTTGTACTACACAATACAAACTTTTATGAGAAGTCAGCCCTCGAATGCTAATTACCCACCTACCGTTAGCTAGCAAATCAGAGTTGAAACAAGCTAGCTAGCTAGCTAGCTAGCTAACGTGAGCCAGCAGAAATTTCAGCTGGCCAGTCCATATTGAAAGCTAGATCATATCAAAGTCTGGTTTGCTTGGTCAGCTCGCTAATAGCTAATGCCATGGTAAGCAAGGTAGGAATTAACCTAGCTAGCTAACCTGTTATGCTAGCAGTGATGCTACCCGTTTAGCTAGCTAACATCAGCAAGCTAAATACATGGCTCTGAGTCTGGCTGGCACTGGCAGGACTATGGGGCGAAATAAATTCAACATCTTGATAGCTAGCAACATTGGCGAGGCCAGCTGCAGTCACATATTGGCTACCTAGCATCATTTCTAATTTCAGGGGGAAGTGGAAATTCAATTTGAGCTAGCCCACCAAGGCCAGCCCAACCTGGGTTGACTTCAAAGTGCCAATGGAAACGGGGCTTAAGACATGTGCTACTGAAATTGTATATGGTTACATTACATAAGAACAAAACGGTGCAACACTAATACAAATATTTTCAACTCAGCAAAAAAAGAAACGTCCCCTCACTGTCAACTGTGTTAAAATAAAAAGTAACAGTCAATGCAGCTGGTGGCCACACCAGATACTAAGTACTGCAGTGCATCTCCTCCTCATGGACTGCACCAGATTTGCCAGGTCCTGCTGTGAGATGTTACCCCACTCTTCCACCAAGGCACCTGCAAGTTCCCAGACATTTCTGGGGGATATGGCCCTAGCCCTCACCCTCCGATCCAACAGGTCCCTGACATGCTCAATGGGATAGAGATCCGAGCTCTTCCCTGGCCATGGCAGAACACGGACATTCCTGGCTTGCAGGAAATCATGCACAGAACGAGCAGTATGGCTGGTGGCATTGTCATGCTGGAGAGTCATGTCAGGATGAGCCTGCAGGAAGGGTACCACATAAGGGAATGACATCCTCCTTCCTGTAACGCATAGCATTGAGATTGCAGGCAATGACAACAAGCTCAGTCCAATGATGCTGTGACACACTGCCACAGACCATGACGGACCCTCTACCTCCAAATCAATCCCGCTCCAGAGTACAGGCTTGGGTGTAACGCTCATTCCTTAGACCATAAACGCGAATCCAACCATCACCCCTGGTGAGACAAAACCGCTACTCGTCAGTGAAGAGCACTTTTTGCTAGTCCTGTCTGGTCCAGCGACGGTGGGTTTGTGCCCATAGGTGACATTGTTGCCGGTGATGTCTGGTGAGGACCTGCCTTACAACAGGCCTGCAAGCCCTCAGTCCAGCCTCTCTCAGCCTATAGCGGACAGTCTGAGCACTGATGGAGGGATTGTGCGTTCCTGGTGTAACTCAGGCAGTTGTTGTTGCCATTCTGTACCTGTCCCACAGGTGTGATGTTGATGTACCGATCCTGTGCAGGTGCTGTTACATGTGATCTGCCACGGCGAGGACAATCAGCTGTCCGTCCTGTCTCCCTGTAGCGCTGTCTTAGGCGTCTCACAGTACGGATTGCAATTTATTTCCCTGGCCACATCTGCCGTCCTCATGCCTCCTTGCAGCATGCCTAAGGCAAGTTCACGCAGATGAGCAGGGACCTTGGGCATCTTTCTTTTGGTGTTTTTCCAGAGTCAGTGGAAAGGCCCCTTTTGTGTCCTAAGCTTTCATAACTGTGACCTTAATTACCGTCTGTAAGCTGTTAGTGTCTTAACGACCATTCCACAGGTGCATGTTCATTAATTGTTTATGGTTCATTGAACAAGCATGGGAAACAGTGTTTAAACCCTTTACAATGAAGATCTGTGAAGTTATTTGGATTTTTATGAATTATCTTTGAAGGAGGGTCCTGAAAAAGGGACGTTTCTTTTTTTGCTGAGTTTATAACAAATGCGCTTTCTCCCGCATTAGGTAGTGGTCACTGTCCGCGGTTCTGAAACATTGTGCTGTTGAATTGCCGCCTTTTAATAAACCATGTTGCTATCTGCATAAAAGCCATGTTACCCAGCATATTGGTGTTGAGAACAATTCGGAGTCAGCAGTGGAGTTACGAGATGAGAAAAACAGCCCTTGCCTTCAATGTCTGAGAAACGTGATGAGAGAGGAAACCAACTTAATTAGGTCTGTAATCAACAGCCTAACTGTTAAATGTGCCTGGATTTATAAATCAGCCATATATACAATTGAGGTCAGAAGTTGACATAAACGGAGTTTAAATGTATTTGGCTATGGTGTTTCTCAATTCCTGACATTTAATCCTAGTAAAAATGTGCTGTTTTAGGTCAGTTAGGATCACCACTTTATTTTAAGAATGTGAAATGTCAGAATAATAGTAGAAATAATGATTTATTTCAGCTTTTATTTCTTTCAAACACATTCCCAGTGGGTCAGAAGTTTACATACACTGAATTAGTATTTGGTAGCATTGCCTTTAAATTGTTTAACTTGGGTCAAACGTTTTGGGTAGCCTTCCACAAGCTTCCCACAATAAGTTGGCTGAATTTTGGCCCATTCCTCCTGACAGAGCTGGTGTAACTGAGTCAGGTTTGTAGGCCTCTTTACTTGTACACGCTTTTTCAGTTCTGCCCACACATTTTCTACAGGATTGAGGTCAGGGCATTGTGATGGCCACTCCAATACCTTGACTTTGTTGTCCTTAAGCCATTTTGCCACAACATTGGAAGTATTCTTGGGGTCCATGTCCATTTGGAACACACATTTGCGACCAAGCTTTACCTTCCTGACTGATATCTTGATGTTGCTTCAATATATCCACAAAAATGTCCAACCTCATGATGACATCTATTTTGAAGTGCACCAGTCCCTCCTACAGCAAAGCACCCCCGCAACATGATGCTGCCACCCCCGTGCTTCACGGTTGGGATGGTGTTCTTCGGCTTGCAAGCATCCCCCTTTTTCCTCCAAACATAACGATGGTCATTATGGCCAAACAGTTCTATTTTGTTTCCATCAGACCAGAGGACATTTCTCCAAAAAGTACAATATTTGTCCCCATTTGCAGTTGCAAGCCGTAGTCTGGCTTTTTAATGGCGGTTTTGGAGCAGTGGCTTCTTCCTTGCTGAGCGGCCTTTCAGGTTATGTCGATATAGGACTCGTTCTACTGTGGATATAGATACTTTTGTACCCGTTTCCTCCAGCATCTTCACAAGGTCCTTTGATGTTGTTCTAGGATTGATTTGCACTTTTCGCACAAAAGTATGTTCATCTCTAGGAGACAGAACGTGTCTCCTTCCTGAGCAGTACGACAGCTGCGTGGTCCCATGGTGTTTATACTTGCATACTATTGTTTGTACAGATGAACATGGTCCCTTGAGGCGTTTGGAAATTGCTCCCAAGGATGAACCAGACTTGTGGAGGTCAACAATTTGAGCTCTTGGCTGATTTCTTTTGATTTTCCCATGATTTCAAACAAAGAGGTACTGAGTTTGAAGGTAGGCCTTGAAATACATCCACAGGTACACCTCCAATTGACTCAAATGATGTCAATTAGCCTATCAGAAGCTTCTAAAGCCATGACATTTCCTGGAATTTTCCAAGCTGTTTAAAGGCACAGTCAACTTACGTGTATGTGAACTTCTGACCCACTGGAATTGTGATAGGTCTGTAAACAATTGTTGGAAAAATTACTTGTGTCATGCACAAAGTAATGTCCTAACAGACTTGCCAAAACTATAGTTTGTGAACAAGAAATTTGTGGAGTGGTTGAAAAACAAGTTAATGACTCCAACGTAAGTGTATGTCAACGTCCGACTTCAACTGTGTGTGTGTGTAATATATAACAATTCCTTGTGCATTTTGCTATTTGCCTCATGACTCCTGCATACTTTGTTGAATATAAACTTTCTTTACCCAACCGTGGGACAGACGGTTTGTTCCCACACTCGGGACTCTGACTCTCTATTTGTTGCTACACAGACTTTTGGCCTCCCATCCTATTCTAACCACCTCTCACTGGCTTTGTATTCATGTTCCCTAATGAAATTGCTGTACAATATGATCTTGTTGCTATCTGATGCACATTCAGATGTCCTATGCCGTGTCTTGATTGTATTACTGTTGATGATATCTGGAAATGTACATGAACACCCTGGCCTATCTACTGTTGCTAGCCCCAATTCTGACTTGTGCTCTGATATCTGCTTCACTAATTTCTGCTCTCGTAAATGCCTGGGTTTTCTGCACGTTAGAACACTAGAAACGTATTACCTAAAATGGATACATTTAAAGTGTGGGTTCACAGCTCCAATCCAGATGTGTTGGTCTTTACTGAGACGTGGTTAATGAAGAGTGTTCAGATCTTCCAAAAGGTGGAGGAGTGGCAATCTTTACCAAGGATCACCTTCAGTGCTCGGTTGTCTCCACCAAGTCTGTCCCCAAACAATTTGATTTGCTGGTTTTAAAACTTTCAAATAGCTCTTTGTTGACTATTGCTGGGTGGTATCGTCCTACATCAGCACCGGCCTGTACACTACCTGTCCTAATCTCTCTTCTGGCCCCTTTCACTAAGTCTGAATTTGCCCTGCTTGGTTACCTAAACTGGGACATGCTTAAACCACCTGACCAAGTCCTAAAGCAATGGGACTATTTTTCAGATTATTACCAATCCCACAAGGTATGACTCCAAACACCCAGAAAAGGCTACTCTACTCTATGTTATTCTCACAAATAATCCTAATAGGTATCAGTCTGGTGTTTTCTGTAATGACCTTAGTGATCACTGTTTTACAGCCTGTGTTCGTAATGGCTGCTCAATGAAACAACCTGTCCTGATTTGTCATAGGCACTTGCTAAACAACTTTAATGAGCAAGCCTTCCTTCATGAACTAGCCTCTGTAAAATGGTATAGAATCAGCTTGATCCCCTCTGTCCAAGACACTTGGACCTTCTTTTTAAAATATTTTCCGTGGTATTGTTAAAAAAAATTCAATAAAGAAAAATGAGAACTAAAAAACAGGTTCAGCCCCTGGTTCGACCGTGATCTTGCAGAGTTACTCCACCTCAAGAATTGCATTTGGCGAAAGGCTCGGCACACGCATGTTCAGACTAACTGGATCTCGTTCAGGAAAATTTTAAATAAGTGCATCAGGCTAACCGGAAGGTCAAAGTTAGTTACTTTAAGGAGCAATTCTCTCTGTGGGTCTAACCCAAATAAGTTCTGAGAAACGGTTAAAGACCTAGAGAATTAACCCTCACCCTCACAGCTGCCCATGTCCCTTAATGTTGATGATGTGGTTGTTACTGACAAGAAGCAAATGTCTGAGCTCTTTAAATCACCACTTCATTAAGTCAGGATTCCTATTTGACTCAGCCATGCCTCCTTGGCTGTCAAACATTTTCTCATCTACCACCCATTTGAATGAGACTATCACCGATGCTTCTCCCTCTTTTTCCCCTGCCCCGCTACAAAGTTACTCCATGCAGGCAGTCACTGAGTCCGAGGTGCTAAAGGAGCTCCTTAAACTTGACCACAAAAAAAAACATCTGGCTCAGATTGTTTAGACCCTTTCTTCTTTAAGGTCGCTGCCCCTATCATTGCCAAGCCTGTCTCTCCTTTCTGGGGAGGTTCCCATTGCTTGGGAACCAGCCACAGTGCATCCTTTATTTAAAGGAGGAGATCAAGCTGATCCTAACTGTTATAGGCCTATTTCTATTTTGCCCTGTTTATCGAAGGTGTTGGAAAAACTTGTCAATAATCAACTGACTGGCAATCTTGATGTCTATAGTATTCTCTCGGGTATGCAATCTGGTTTCCGCTCAGGTTATGGATGTGTCACTGCAACCTTAAAGGTCCTCAATGATGTCACCACTGCCCTTGATTCTAAACAATGTTCTGCTATCTTTATTGATTTGGCCAAAGATTTTGATACGGTAGATCATTCCATTCTTGTGGAGCGGCTAAGGAGTATTGGTGTCTCTGAGGGGTCTTTGGGCTGTTTTGCTAACTACCTCTCTCAAAGAGTGCAGTGTATAAAGCAGTGTATAAAGTAAAAAAAATCTGCTGTCTCAGCCACTGCCTGTCACCAAGGGAGTACCCCAAGGCTCGATCCTATATACCACGCTTTTCTCAATTTACAACAACATAGCTTCCTACTGCCTGAGCTCTCATTTATATGCAGATGATACAGTCTGATATTCAGCTGGGCCCTCCCCGGATTTTGTGTTAAATGCTCTACAACAAAGCTTTTAGTGTCCAACAAGCTTTCTCTACCCTTAACCTTGTTCTGAACACCTCCAAAACAAAAAGGTAATGTGGTTTGGGAAGAAGAATGCCCCTCCTCCCACAGGTGTGATTACTACCTCTGAGGGTTTAGAGCTTGAGGTAGTCCCCACATACAACTACTTGGGAGAATGGCTAGACGGTGCACTGTCCTTCTCTAAGCACATATGAAAGTTGCAGGCTAAAGTTAAATCTATACTTGGTTTCCTCTATCATAAATCGCTCCTCTTTCACCCCAGCTGCCAAACTAACCCTGATTCAGATGACCATCCTACCCATGCTAGATTATGGAGACATAATTTATAGATCGGCAGGTAAGGGTGCTCACGAGCAGCTAGATGTAGGACACATCACATCACTGCACTCTATACTCCTCTGTAAACTTGTCATCTCTGTATACCAGTCGCAAGACCCACTGGTTAATGCTTACTTTTAAAACCCTCTTAGGCCTCACTCCCCACTATCTGAGATATCTACTGCAGCCCTCATCTTCCACATACAACACCCGTTCTGCCAGTAACATTATGTTAAAGGTCCACAAAGCACACACATCCTGGGTTGCTCGTCTTTTCAGTTTGCTGCAGCTAGCAACTGGAACGAGCTGCAACAAACACTCAAACGGGACAGTTTTATCTCTTCATTCAAAGACTCAATCATGGACACTCTTACTGACAGTTGTGGCTGCTTTGTGTGATGTATTGTTGTCTCTACCTTCTTGCCCTTTGTGCTGTTGTCTCTGCCTCTAAAATAAATAAATACAATTTTAAAAAAACTGTTCGGGCAGGAGAAGCTGGTCCTCTCCTGAATGGCTCTCGCTGTAGGATTGTATGAATACACAGTTTTGAAGTCAAATGGTTTGGCTTACAGCAGAATCGGGGAGCTCGGACCTAGGCGGAGAAGAAGATCAGAGTCTACCCAGACCTGAGTGCCGAACTGCTAAGGCGAGGGCCACCTACAATGAGGTGAGGTCCCAGCTACACAAGCCAAATCTGAGATGCGGTTTCATTTGCCCGGAAAAACAAATCTTGACCTTCCAGAACAACATACATGTTCTCAAGACTTGAGAATCACATCAAACCCAAAACATAAGGGCATGAGTCAACAGATATAACCCCATTATGACTGGCTTAATATTCAGGTATGCTTATCCATCCACAATCACCTAGCCTAGTCTATGGCTATGATGCTGCCCTCAGCATTAGAAAATGGATGTTTCCCAAAATGCATACTACAGTGCTCCGAGCACGCAAATTGGAGCCCAGGAGGGTCGGAGTAGGAGTCCAAATCAAAGTACGCGAAACGGAGCATGGAGGGCACTTCTCAAATGCGTACTCCGTTTGGACATATTTTAAAGCACGCATTGATGCACATACACACATCATTGTAATATTGTTCTATTATACATTTGGTATTGTAGATATGTAGTAGTGTAATGTTATATGATGTACTGTTTTATATTTTGTTTTGTCTGTGATGTAAGTGTCTTGGTGGGTTTGGACCCCAGGAAGAGTAGCTGCTGCCTTGGCAGCTCCTTAATAAATACAAATATGCCAATTTTTCACAATAACACCTTGCTATCTGGAGGGCGGCTTTTTGTGGAATTCGTACCCCTGCCAATATCATGGGTGTGAGAACCTTCCACGATTTGAAAGACATTACCAGGCAACTCCCTTTTCCTATATTTACAACTTAAGTCAGCTATGCAAGCTTATGGAGTCCCATGAAATACCAAACTACCAAACCACCCAATGATGGGATTTAGAAATAAATTATCTGGGCTCCCGAAAGAACTGATCTTTATAATATATAAACAACTTTTGGAAAGAGCATATTCTGAGCTAGCCATTAAAAAAGGATGGTCCACAGATCTCAGTGAATCTGAACAACCCTTTACTTGGAACAGAATATGGAAAAATATGATCTTGGCATCTCGTAATAATCTGAACCATCCTTTAATATATTAAAAAATGTCAAGACTATTTAACACCAAGGAAACATTTCACAATGAAATTGGCCCCAACTCCCAACTGTTCACTGTGTCCCCTAAATTAGGTAGGCACATTCTTTCATAGAACGTGGGAGTGCAGTGCAGTTAATTCATTCAGTTGGAAAATTCATTTTGAAGTGCATGAATGTAAATATTCAATTATTTGCATCTACTATGTGTTAGTTAACCATGATAGCTCTTTGAAAATCGCTCTATTAAATCAGAGAAGATCACTGCTGGCAGGCAGCACTGCCGCAAAAATGATGTTGGCTCTTAGATGGCAATCACCTCACTCTCCCAATGCGCCAGTGGATAGTTACTATAAGAAGTTACAACATAATTATCAACAGTGAGAATGAATGATGCTAGTCAAGGAACAAATATACTTCACTCTGTAAAGACTAATTTCAGCTAAAGTTGGGCATTAGCTAAGATTATTATTTACAGTTACAGAGCTTAATGGCTATGATAGGAGAAAACTGAGGAGAGAGAGAGAAAGAGACTTCAGAAAGTATTCACACCACTTGACATTTTGTTGTTACAGCCAGAATTTAAAATTGATTAAATTGAGATGTATCACTGGCCTACACACAATAACCCACAATGTCAAAGCTGAATTGTGTTTTTCAAAATGTATACAAATTAATTAACAACAAAAAGCTGAAATGTCTTGAGTCAATAAGTACTCAACACCTTTGTTATGGCAAGCCTAAATAATTCAGGAGTAAAAATGTACTTAAAAGTCACAAATTGCATGGACTCGCTGTGTGCAATAATAGTGTAAGGCAGGGCTGCCCAACCCTGTTCCTGGAGATCTACCATCCTGTGGGTTTTCAGTCCAACCCTAATTTAACATACCTAATTCTACTAATTAGCTGCTCAACAAGACCTTAACTAGCTGTATCAGATATGCTAAATTAGGGTTGGACTGAAAACCTACAGGACAGAAAGAGGGTTGGGCAGCCCTGGTGTAAGGTCTCTCAGTCAAGCAGTACATTTCAAACACAGATTCAACCACAGAGACCAGGGAGGTTTTCCAATGCCTCACAAAGGGCACCTATTGGTAGATGGGTAAAATAAAATAAAAACAGACATTGAATATCCCTTTGAGCATGGTGAAGTTATTAATTACACTTTGGATGGTGTAGCATTAAACACAGTCACTACAAAGATACAGGCGTCCGCCATAACTCAGTTGCCAGAGAGGTAGGAAACCACTCAGGGATTTCACAATGAGGCCGATGGTGACTTTAAAACAGTTACAGAGTTGAATGGCTGTGATAGAAAACCGTGGATGGATTACCATTGTAGTTACTCCACAATTAAGGATGTTAACATTTGACCAGTCATGCTTATCAGTCTATGGGTTCATTTGTATAATTTTGTGGAATTAAACTTGTGTATTTTCATTAGTTGTCACGCATCTTATTTATTATAAGCGCACATCACATAGAGCACATATGTCAGAGTCAAGGCCCGCGGGCCACATCCGGCCCGCAAGAAGGTTTTTTACGGCCCCTGGGATGATCTTGATTTATTATTAGAACCGGCCCGCAGCAAGCCGGCAGCCCGCAGATCTTTTACACGCACCAATACTACATTTCCCACAATGCAAAGGTGACGCACCGAGCAGTAGGCTGCTTCATTTCAATATTTATTGGCACAGCAGTCGTCAGCATCACAGTAAAATTAACTTTCAGATACCCATCAAAAATGGCAAAACGGAAGGTGGATACTGAGAACCGGGGGTTTCAAACAAGGTGGGAGTCGGAGTATATGTTCACGAAGGTAGCTGGAAAACCTGTGTGTCTTCTGTGTGGAGAAAGTGTGGCGGTACTGAAAGAGTATAATCTGAGACGACATTATGAAACGAAACACGCGGACACACACGCGGACGCAACTGTCAAGGCCAGTTTTATTTTGGCAGAAGAGATCGCTAAATCAGCCCGGCCATTTACGGAGGGGGATTTCATCAAAAACTGCATGATTAAAGTTTGTGACGAAGTTTGCCCAGAAAAAAGGCAACTCTTTTTAAATGTGAGTCTGAGCAGAAACACCATTGCCGAGAGAGTAGACCAGTTGTCCATCAATCTAAAAGAGCAGCTTGTGAAAAAGGGAAAAGATTTTATTGCATATTCCTTGGCTGTGGATGAGAGCACCGACATTTCTGACATTGCCCAGTTGTCAATTTTCATCCGCGGAGTGGACTCCAACCTAAGCGTGACAGAGGAGTTTTTGGCTTTACGTCCTATGCATGGCACAACTACGGGGCATGATTTGTATGAAGAGGTGTCAAGATGTGTAAATGAGATGGAGCTGCCTTGGGAAAAACTCGTGGGTTTGACAACCGACGGAGCACCTGCGATGTGTGGACACAGGAGCGGACTGGTGGCGAAGATACGGGAAAAGATGCAAGAGGAAAACGCGACAGGTGAGCTGACAGCTTATCATTGTATCATACACCAGGAAGCGTTGTGCGGTAAAGCCTTGAAAATGGAGCATGTAATGAGCATCATCACGCGCACAGTTAACTTTATCAGAGCCAAAGGTTTGAATCACCGCCAGTTCAAGGCATTTCTGACGGAGTTAGAAACGGAGCATGGTGATTTGCCTTATCACACAGAGGTGCGATGGCTAAGCCAGGGAAAGGTGCTTCAAAGATGTTTCGAGCTTCGTGAGGAGATTTGTCTGTTCTTGGACAGCAAAGGGAAAGACACAACACAACTCCGAGACGAAATGTTTCTGTGTGAAATGGCTTTTCTGTGTGACATTACGAGTCATCTGAATGCAATAAACTTGCAGCTGCAGGGTCGGGATCGTGTCATCTCTGATATGTACAGTACAGTGAAGGCATTTAAAACCAAACTGACTCTGTGGGAGACGCAGATGCGGAAAGAAAATTTGAGCCACTTTCCCAGCTGCCAGACCATGAAAGAGAAGCTCTCTACCAGTGCGTTCCCGAGCACACAGTTGGCTGATAAAATAGGTATGCTTGCCGCTGACTTTCGACGCCGATTTGCTGACTTTGAAGCACAAAAAAGCAGGTTGGAACTGCTCGGTAACCCATTTGCTGTTGACGTGGAAAGCTCACCACCAAACCTCCAAATGGAGTTGATTGACCTCCAATGCAATGATGCACTGAGGGCAAAATATGCGGCAGTGGGTGCTGCGGAGTTCGCCCGTTTCCTCCCCGGCACAATGCCCCAGCTGCGCATCCAGGCTGCTCAAACGTTGTCTATGTTTGGCAGCACATACCTGTGTGAACAACTGTTTTCTTTGATGAACCTGAACAAAACATCACACAGAAGTCGACTTACTGCTGAACACCTCCACTCAATTCTGAGGATTTCTTCAGCTCAGAGCCTTACCCCGAACATTGATGAACTTGTGGAAAAGATGGGACACCACCAAGTATCACCCTCAACCTCAAACAAGTGAACATTACTGTGCAATCACATATTTAGAGTTTTTACTCAGTTCAAGTTTAAAAGTTAAAATTTAATATTTGTTTTCACTGCATGTTACTTCTCCTTAAACAAAGTGTTGTTTTTGATTAATAGATTTTTGCACTTTATTTTTTTGTATTTCAATCCAATTATATTTTAAAAATATTTCAGTTGAGTGGATGATAGAAAATTGCTATTATTGTTTTTTCTTTGAAGTAAATTTAGCCCACTTTTGCTAAAATAGAAAATATAGTCTACTGATGGTGCCTTGAATACCGGTTTCTTTCATTTAATGTTCATGTTATGGGGATATTTATATAAAGGAAATTTGTCTTTTGTGTCTGTTGAAAATTAAAGATTACTGACAGAGCCATAAGAAAATATTGCTTTATTTATCTGATCATATTGTAATATATTTGTTAGGTTTTCAGTAGGTTCAATTAGGTTCACTAGACTATATGCGTCATTTAAAATTTTTTCAATGAACATTCGAACAGTCCGGCCCTCGTCTTGTAGCTGATTTTTTTATTTGGCCCTCCGTCCATTTGACTTTGACACCCCTGACATAGAGCATTCCAGTGCACAGGCTTTAGCCTGCTGACCGTTGACTTTCAGCACATCACCCACCACTTTGCAATGTGAGCTTGAGGCAATACAAATTTTGAAAACTAAAATGTTAAAAAACCTAAATGTTTTCCTTCACTACAAATAATGAGGCATGTCTTACCTTGCTTCAAAGTAGCCTTGTGAAAATCCAGCCATAGAAACTTGGAGGCAATTATTTTATGAAGACTTCCTCATGCCATTAACTAGCATTTCTCTCCTATTCTATTGGTTTTCATATCAACTTTCTTTCGCTGTCCAGATACCAAAGGCACAATCCTAGTCATATTGCCAACCCAACCCATCATAGAGTGGAATCTAATAGTGAAAACTAAGTTTCTAAGTGAGATTTTCATCTCTGTCACATATGGAACCACTTGCATTCGGTGCGCTGTTCAGAAAGGTGTTTTCTGCTAACTGCATTTTGGCACATTTTTGAAAATAACGTTTTATTAACTACTAAATCACAGAAGTTGGACGTTCAATAATAGGCTGTAGCCATTTGACTGTAAGACAATAGGCTTTTGCCACAAACATTACCGAGTACCACTCTCCATATTTTCAAAAAACCTGGTTCATCTTAGGAAACCACCAGACGCCGATGCATTCACGATTCAGCAGGACAATAACCTAAGGCCAAATCTACACTGTAGTTGCTTACCAAGAAGACAGTGAATGTTTCTGAGTGGCCGAGTTACAGTTTTGACATAAATCTACTTGAAGATCTATGGCCATACCAGAAAATGGTTGTCTAGCAATGATCAACAGCCAATTTGACAGAACTTGAAAAACGTTTAAAATATTTTTTTTTAAATGGGCAAATGTTGCACAATCCAGGTGTGGAAAGCTCTCAGAGACTTACCCAGAAAGACTTACAGCTGTAATCACTGCCAAAGGTGCTTCTACAAAGTATAGACTCAGGGGTGTGAATTCTAAAATTAGATATTTTTTGCATTTCATTTTCAATAAATTTGCAAACATTTTTACAAATAACTTTTCACTTTGTCATTATGGGGTATTGTGTGTGGAAGGATGAGAAAAATATATTGAATCAATTTTGAATTCAGGCTGTAACAACAAAATGTAGAATAAGTCATATATAAACTGCGCAAAAAAATAAAGGGAACACTTAAACAACACAATGTAACTCCAAGTCAATCACACTTCTGTGAAATCAAACTGTCCACTTAGGAAGCAACACTGATTGACAAATAATTTCACACGCTGTTGTGCAAATGGAATAGACAACAGGTGGAAATTATAGGCAATTAGCAAGACACCCCTAATAAAGGAGTGGTTCTGCAGGTGTTGACCACAGACCACTTCTCCGTTCCTATGCTTCCTGGCTGATGTTTTGGTCACTTTAGAGTGAAAGCACCGCCAGCATTCAAGTGGTAGCATGAGACGGAGTCTACAACCCACACAAGTGGCTCAGGTAGTGCAGCTCATCCAGGATGGCACATCAATGCGAGCTGTGGCAAGGTGGTTTGCAGTGTCTGTCAGCGTAGTGTCCAGAGCATGGAGGCGCTACCAGGAGACAGGCCAGTACATCAGGAGATGTGGAGGAGGCCGTAGGAGGCCGTAGGAGGACAACAACCCAGCAGCAGGACCGCTACCTCTGCCTTTGTGCAAGGAGGAGCAGGAGGAGCACTGCCAGAGCCCTGCAAAATGACCTCCAGCAGGCCACAAATGTGCATGTGTCTGCTCAAACGGTCAGAAACAGACTCCATGAGGGTGGTATGAGGGCCCGACGTCCACAGGTACTTACAGCCCAACACCGTGCAGGACGTTTGGCATTAACCAGAGAACACCAAGATTGGCAAATTCGCCTCTGGCAACCTGTGCTCTTCACAGATGAAAGCAGGTTCACACTGAGCACGTGACAGACGTGACAGTCTGGAGACGCCGTGGAGAACGTTCTGCTGCCTGCAACATCCTCCAGCATGACCGGTTTGGCAGTGGGTCAGTCATGGTGTGGGGTGGTATTTCTTTGGGGGAGTTGCACAGCCCTCCATGTGCTCGCCAGAGGTAGCCTGACTGCCATTAGGTAGAGACCATATGCTGCTGTGAGACCATATGCTGGTGCGGTTGGCCCTGGGTTCCTCCTAATGCAAGACAATGCTAGACCTCATGTGGCTGGAGTGTGTCAGCAGTTCCTGCAAGAGGAAGGCATTGATGCTATGGACTGGCCCGCCCGTTCCTCAGACCTGAATCCAATTGAGCACATCTGGGACATCATGTCTCGCTCCATCCACCAACGCCACGTTGCACCACAAGACTGTCCAGGAGTTGGCGGATGCTTTAGTCCAGGTCTGGGAGGAGATCCCTCAGGAGACCATCCGCCACCTCATCAGGAGCATGCCCAGGCATTGTTGGGAGGTCATACAGGCACGTGGAGGCCACACACACACTACTTAGCCTCATTTTGACTTGTTTTAAGGACATTACATCTAAGTTGGATCAGCCTGTAGTGTGGTTTTCCACTTTAATTTTGAGTGTGACTCCAAATCCAGAAATCCATGGGTTGATAAATTTGATTTCCATTGATCATTTTTGTGATTTTGTTGTCAGCACATTCAACTATGTAAAGAAAAAAGTATTTAATAAGAATATTTCATTCATTCAGATCTAGGATGTGTTATTTTAGTGTTCCCTTTATTTTTTTGAGCAGTATATATATATATATATATATATATATATATATATATATATATATATATATATATATATATATATATATATCACAAACACACAAAGACTTTACAAAACATTAGGAATACCTTCCTAATATTGAGTTGCACCCCCTTTTGCCCTCAGAACAGCCTTAATTCGTTGGGGCATGGAGTCGAAAGCATTCCACAGGGATGCTGGCCCATATTGACTTCAATGCTTCCCACAGTTACGTCAAGTTGGCTGGATGTCCTTTGAGTGGTGGACCATTCTTGATACACACGGGAAACTGTAGAGCGTGAAAAACCCAGCAGCGTTGCAGTTCTTGACACATTCAAACCAGTGCACCTGGCACCTACTACCATACTCAGTTCAAAGGCACTTCAATATTTTGTCTTGCCCATCTGATTGGCACACATACACAATCCATGTCTCAATGATCTCAAGGCTTTAAAAAATCATTATTTTCCCTGCCTCTACCCCTTCATCTACTGATTGATTAACAAGTGACCTCAACAGATTGTAGCTTTCACCTGGTCAGCCCATATCATGTTCATAATGTTTTGTAGTCAGTGTATATATTTTTTACTCTAATAAGGATTTTTTTATTTGTGAGTGGCAGACCACTAGTGAATATGAAGTGATTATATAAATTTGCATATTATACCTGTAACCCACATGGGAAAAAATACTAAATAAATAAAAATGGTCACAAACAAAGGAAAGTATAATTTTGTAATTTGGGTGAATTATCCCTTTAACGCACATCGACATTTTTGCTGTCTGAATTACAATGAGTGTTATCTGAATGACAGGGCGCAATGCAGGCAAGGTTTGTTTGACCAACTGAGTTGGCAAATAATCTGCAAAAGGGGTGATTAACTCCTGCTAACTGTTCCATAAGTATCCAGCCAAGCTAGGAGGCTAAATAACGCTGCTGCCTCTCGTTGTAGTTAGTTAAAGTTACCTAGCTAACTGACTACTTCAGACCGCAATATGGGATAAATATCGTTATTTGAGATGCCTAATTGAAGCAGGTAGTCAAAACCAGCCCCATGCTATGGCTTGGGGCCTATCCCTGGCTAATAACCTAACGACGTTACACCAAAGATAATTTATACCATTCCATTTAGCTAGCTAGCTATTCCATCCACAACATAGCTAGCTAGCTAACAACTTGTTACCTAGCGGATTTACTTGAATGTGAGTGACAGTGGAACATTTTACATTAGGAGTGACACAGTAGCTATCGTTAGCTAGCTAGATACTAGTTGACAACCCAACCCTGCAATTAAGGAGTCTTAGAAGCAAGTACCCTTAAAGCAGTGAGAACACATCACTAGTAGCCTTCATATACCTGCCGTATATACCCTCGGTGATTCGGTTCCGTTTTAACGGCCGCCGGAGTTTGCTGCAGTCCGCATTGCGCCGCTTCATCCTCCTCCCCTTCGCGTTGGCTTTTGAATTCCTACTGTAATCTTATCCAGTTTTCTTGCGTGAGCGGACAATGATAATAAATATAGTCCCTGTGAAATATAACACTGTTATTATTTTTCTACTGGAAACAAAGAATTAAATAAAATACTATTCAGGACCCTCCTCTTTTCTCAATGCGCATGCTAGCGCTATAATTTACGTCTGTCAGGTTGTGAGACATTCGCTTTATCCAATCACTTTATTTGCCCAAAAAAAACATTTTTTGATTGATGCAAAGATGAGCCATTTATATTGCTCGTGTCCACCAGAGAGGTACGGCAGACAGCATCTCGAGCGTGAGTCTCGCCATTCGACCAATTATATTATTTGTGGACAAATCAGGCATTTCTGATTGACCTATCGGTTAGCCCTGGGGCGGGTTTTCTTCCCACCGTGGAACCAATGAACACCCGTGACGCTAAACGAGAGACACAGGCAATCTTGTTGGCCATGATTTGTGTAGATATCAGGGGTGTAGTGCTGCTTTAGCTCCCTTACTTTTTTATTTATTTGAGCTGTTAAAACTATTTCTGGCAAATGTATTACGATACATTCTAAATAAAGTATATCTAATTACCACTAAAATTCCATACAAAATAAATATGTATTGTAACCTAGAGGTTGGTAAATTGTGGTTTCTTCCATGTCATCTCTCTGGTGCAAAAAACGATGCGGGCGCTTCAATGAGGCAGCAGTCCAGGTGTTGTTGTGATTCTGGATGGCCAGATAGCCACCTACAATGACAAGACACTGCCATCTGGGGAATGGGAAGTGACTCGTTTCAGCTAGTTTAATCTTGTTCTTGATACCATTTCTTGTTTTGAGGTGTTTTGACAGATTTAAACTGTAACAATGTATTTGACAGACAAGTGCTCATTGTGCAAATGTATTTATGTTTTCAGTAAAGATTAGAGACGAAATATAGTTTACATGTTGTCAATAATCTAAGCAAACACCGTCTGTTTTGTCCCATATTTGCAGACACATCGGTTTTGTTGCTAAACAACCAAATCATATATAAGCTACATGTGTGTGCTGTGCGGATGCCCGTTGGAGGCTTGACCACTTTGCCCAATCAGAACGTTGAAAAAAAATCTAAATTCATGGTGTGTCTGCCTTTATGTTCATAAAACTCCACGGACCCCCTCTTGGAAGTGAACGAAGCCAGAACGATATGTGTCCACTTGGTTACGGAGACACCATTCTACCTAGGTCACCCAAACCAGAGTGGCCACCGCAAAGACCAAGGAACCAGAGCCTCTTTGGATGTTGCTGTAGCCCTGCTTGAGATATTTAGCCGACATTGGTTGAGTTGAGACGCAGGGCCCGTTCTAGCTTGGTATGTCAGGTTGGCAATTGGAAATGTGAATTGGGCCAAGTTGGCGATAATAATGCATTTAGGCAGTGGTGTAAAGTACTTAAGTAAAAATAATTTAAAGTACTACTTAAGTCAATTTTTTTTTTTTGGGGGGGGGGGGTATCTGTACTTTACTATTTATATTTTTGAAAACGTTTACTTTTTAATTTCCTGCAATTTAACATAGAAATTATTTATGATCACTACTTGGTCAATTGATTTGATAGCATCTATTCAAATAAATTCTATGAATTGATAGTTCACCTCTCTGTTTTCTTTTATTCTGTAATAGGGTATACTGTAGCCATGTATTCAAGATAATCAAATCAAAGTTTATTTATGATACAGCGTGTACATTACACATTACAAAAAAATGACTACTCAAAATAAATCTCTCCTCACAAACAGTGCAATGATATTAAGCTATATGTATAGTGCATTCGTAAAGTACTCAGAACCCTTGTCTTTTTCCACATTTTGTTACTTTACAGCCTTATTCTAAAATTGATTAAATTGTTTTTTTCCTCATCAATCTACACAAAGCTAAAACTGATTTCTAGAAATGTTAGAAAATGTATAAAAATTAGGTCGTTGTCCTGTTGGAAGGTGAACCTTCACCCCAGTCTGAGTATTCATTCTGGATCAGGTTTTCATCAAGGATCTCTCTGTACTTTGCTCCGTTCATTTATCCCTCGATCCTGACTAGTCTCCCAGTCCCTACCTCTCATAAAATCCCCACAGCATAATGCTGCCACCACCATGCTTCACCGCAGGGATGGTGCCAGATTTCCTCCAAACGTGACGCTTGGCATTCAGGCCAAAGAGTTCAATCTTGGTTTCATCAGACCAGAAAATCTTGTTTATCATGGTCTGAGATTCCTTTAGGTGGCTTTTGGCAAACTCTAAGCGGGCTGTCATGTGCCTTTTACTGATGAGTGGCTTCCGTCTGGCCACTCTACCATAAAGGCCTGATTGGTGTAGTGCTGCAGAGGGGGTTGTCCTGGAAGTTCTCCCGTCTCCACAGAGGGAACTCTGGAGCTCTGTCAGAATGACCAATGGGTTACCAAGGCCCTTCTCCCCTGATTGTTCAGTTTGGCCAGGCAGCCAGCTCTAGGTCTTGGTGGTTCCAAACATCTTCCATTTAAGAATGATGGAGGCCACTGTGTTCTTGGGGACCTTCAATGCTGCAGACATTTTTTGTTACCCTTCTCCAGATCTGTGCCTCGACACAATCCTGTCTCAGAGCTCTGAGAGACTGTTCTCTGTAATGGGTAAGTATAACAATTGGATTTGCGTCTGCACTGATATCAACCTTGGAATCCCGGTACATTAAGGCAGCATTTCCCAAACTCGGTCCTCTGAACCCCAAAGGGTGTATGTTTTGGATTTTGCCCTAACACTACACAGCTGATTCAAATGATCAAAGCTTGATTTGTTGAATATTTGAGTCAGCCACGCACCCCTGGGTTCCCGAGGAGATTGGAAAACACTGCATTAAGTTACTGATAAACAAAGTAATCAATGATGAGTGAAATGCTCTGTATCAAACAATTAATTAGGTTTTTAAAAATCCATGCAGTTTTATATCAAGCAATACATGTGCCTCTTGAAGTTATGCTGTCTAACCTAAATTTTGCAGTTTCCCAACCTAGCGGTGCAAAATTGAGATGTTGGAAGATAAAAAGGAGACTAAAAGGTCTCCAGAGAGGCAATGTATAATTTTAACCATACAATATTCCCATGAATCTCCAAAATATTTTTTTTGTTATTTCTTAGTATGTGAAAACTTCACTAATATACCATGGTGATTGTTGTGTGTGAGTCAAACTTCAAATATTAGCCAAGAGAACAGAGAAAATTGAACTGTGAGAGCTGTGCATAAAGACTCATCTCACACTTGTTTTACATTTTCTATTTAATGCTGCCATAGTTGTTCAGGTTCAGTGATCTCAGTTTGGTTACTATACAAGTACTGTGAAAGTATAAGCATTGCAGTCAAATACATAGTCAAAGAACAGAGATGGTGGTCAGAGCATCGAAACCTCGGAATTAAATCCTTCCTTTAAACTACACCTTGAATTATGAACTATCAGATTATGGTTCAGTAGAATGGCTTAATTACAGACCCCACATCTCGACAATAGGAAAGACAAATTGCCCACATTAAAGGTTAAATTCTTATTATCAGTAACTGTATCGTAAGAAAATAGGCTATTTACAAGACTAACACTCCCATAGATGTCATGCCCCCCGATGTATGCCCTCATCAGAACGCAAAATATTTCTAAACATTATTAGTGCATAAATGTGTATTGTAAAAACAATAAAAAGGAAAATAATAATCTGCTCATTTATTATTTTGCACGGTTACCAAGATAAATAATGGAAGGTAGTAAATTATTGTAACAGAATGGCTCCACACATTTGGAGTGAAAAGACACCTAGATCCCATTACAAGAATTCAAAAGAAAATAACATTGAATTAAAAGATGGAACAGCAAATGATGCTTTAGTAAAATGTACATTTGTACAGCAACAACCAACCTACTTATAAATTAAACAAGTTCATCTAAAAAGCAAAATTATAAAGTCATTATATAAAGTGAATATTTTCTAACGCTTGAAAGACGGAAGGTAGTGTTTTGACAGGCCAAAGCGTACACTACTGTCTCATACAACAAGAGAACAGATAGTATGACAGTTGACAGACACCATTACTGCCACAAGTCTTCAGTGCGTCCAAACTTAAACACCAAGCCCCTGGAGGAAAAGATTGGGGGTTTATTTAGAGAAAAGAACTACCATAGACATTGTGTTTTATAATACTAAGGTCAAACATAAATAAAACGTAATACTTACCCAAAGAAAATGAATGCATTTTGGAAGAAAACCGCAATACCAGGATACACAACAGCTTTCTCTGTAAACATAAAAAAAATACCTTTATCATTCTTTACAATGTTTTGCACAGTGACGGTTCAATGTCGATGAGCTGTTTGTTTGGGGTACATAACAAGCACATGCTGAGTGGGCATGCTGGACTTACTGGGCACTACGAAGCCTCCAAACAGGATCCACATGGAAGCGATGAGAGAGCCGAACGCCAGCATGAAGCCAATGAAGAGCCACACACGAGCTCCTGCAATCAGTGATACAAAGAGTTGGGAGGGATTCATTCGTGTCTGAAGGTCTCTTATTTAAACTCTATGTATGTGGGTGTATATATCTGTGTGTGTATTCTTATAGCAAGAAGTCACCAAAGAAGTCAAAAACTGGGCCTCCAGAATTAGGTAAATCATGTTACTGCAGAGGTCAAAACAACACAAACATATAGGGCGAGCAATGCCGCTCAGAGCTGAACTTATCTACATCAATCTGCATTTAGAGCCAAATCCTAACTTCTAATCTCTAAATACACATACCGGTCTGCCCAATGCAACCTTCACTGTAGCTGTCCCCTCTCACCTGGCCATTCGAGACAGCATTGATCCTAGATAGGTACCAAAGACAAAAGTTGAAAGAGTTAAATGTATTTAAGGAAGATTTGAACAGATAGTTCCTGAATTAAAATGGGACTGACCCCAAACCTGTATGACACATTCCCAACACAGCATGACTTACATGAGAAAAGCCACAGTAGCGATGACTCCACATGTGTGATAGGCATGATGGAAGACCGCCTCATCTGGATATTTCACAGCTGCATCAATGATTATCCACCAACCAGTGAAAAACTGCAAGAACATGAATTAAGATTTAGGCGATATGCCGCCTTTTCCTCTTTACAGTGATATAAAGTTTTCAAATGTAATAGCAAAGTAGAACCTACCAGGACTCCAGCAGCTATAGATGCCATGGTGTTTCGCCTCTCTCCCCAGTCCACATTGCACTCGCAGTCTCCGCACCGGACACTGTCCAAAAACCCTGACATGGTACTGAGCTGAAAAGTGAAGGGAAAAGGAGCTAAAATGTTGCACAGACACTAGTTTGTGAGATGACAGATGCCAGGCACCCACTCCACACATACAGAGTAAAGGTCTTCAAAACAAATAAAATCCCAATAAAATAAAAGGTTTCAGAGAGGATTCAAGACAGATGGGGTTCATCTGACAATTGATGCAGTTGCGTAGAATAAAAACAAAATGGTGATTCAACTCAAGTTTAAAACAATTCACTAATACAGATTATTACCAAGTGCTAAAACAATAATCAACTAAAATATTGGACCCATCCCGAAATTTATCCTTGGCTTTCCCACCCGACACTAATAAATGTATTTATTTAAAAAATTGAGACCCGTTCCCAAATGAACCTGTGGACAGTCATACCCGTTCCAAAAAGGCCAGTGGAAAAACAGACCAGTGCCGGTTCGGATCCGAAGACCCTTTCAGATCCGAGAATATAAAGAAACCCCAGACTGGGCACCGTCAATAAACAAGCAATATTGGCCAAACTATCCACAGTTACGTGTCCTTAACTGCCAATAACACATTACAAAAAAACTGTTGCGTTTCGATGTGTAACAAATTCAAAACTTTATAGCCTATTGTTTTATTGGTTTTTACTTTCCTAAAATAATAATTGTCTACCTCACGGTTCAGCTGTCAGAGATTCGGTCATTGCATGCATACCGACCTATCAGCCTGGGCATCCACTGCATGATACTAATATTTAAAATATAAAAAGGCCTAGCCCTAGAGAAACTATGAAAATGATAAAAGACATGCCAGTGTCATGTTCCTGACACCAACATGCATTCTGTCAAACATCCTTTCTGAATTTAAAAGTAATCCTCAAATGATTCATCTAGTTTTTCAAAAGTATCTGATTTCACATTTTTTGCTGATAACGTAACAGTTACCGTTTTTGTAACCCCTTATCTGTTACTCCCCAACCCTGATTGTTAGATTAAAAGGAGTAAGTCCGAGCCTCCCGGGTGGCGCAGTGGTCTGGGGCACTGCATCGCTAGCTGTGCCACCAGAGACTCTGGGTGTGCACCCAGGCTCTGTCGCAGCCGACCGCGACGTCCGTGGGGCGACGCACAATTGGCCTAGCGTCGTCCGGGTTAGGCCGGTAGGGATATCCTTGTCTCATCGCGCACCAGTGACTCCTGTGGAGGGCCAGGCGCAGCGCACGCTAACCAAGGTGCACGGTGTGCACAGTGTTTCCTCCGACACATTGGTGTGGCTGGCTTCCGGGTTGGATGCGCGCTGTGTTAAGAAGCAGTGCGGCTTGGTTGGGTTGTGTTTCGGAGGACGCATGGCTTTCGACCTTCGTCTCTCCCAAGCCCATACGGGAGTTGTAGCAATGAGACAAGATAGTAATTACTATCAATTGGATACCACGAAATTGGGGAGAAAAATGGGGTAAAATGTATTTAATAAAAAAAAGAGTAACTCTGGTACGCCTAAAACATTCTTCCTCCACTCAAATTCAACTGTCAGAGTCAGTTGGAGCGCCAGTGTGCACTGCCTAGCTAAGCCTAGTAATAGCCATACCACACCAAAACTTCAAAAGTTTCTTAACTTACTTTTGATATTACCCTAATAAAGATAATTCATTGTTTATAGGGAAAATGCAAACAGGTTATTATATTGCGGCATTAAATTAAGTTTTGCATCTAGCCCTCTGCTTTTTCCTTTGAGTGCAAGTAACCCTATAGTAGGCCTACCCATCATTATATTATATTGCAGCAAAAACATTACAGTTGGAACTTAATTTGGCCAAAGAAAATACTCAACAGAATGAAACACACATATGGCATATTTAAAGAACTGGTTAAACCTTCAGAAACGTTTTCAACAGGCTAGGCCTATAATTGCAGCAATTACCAAAGGCGGCAAGTTCCTACCGTAGGCCTACCCAACAAACGACAGAAATAGGATAATGATATTAATTTCACAACAGGTCTTCTTTGAACCTATTTTAAAAGAAATACAGAGCACAAAATAAAAACAGTATAAACATAATTTAGAAAATTCTCAACAAAATGAAACAGAACTATTTTTTGATATTTAAATAACTGGTTTAGATATGTAAATAGGACTAAAATAATAATGACATACAATAATAAAAACGAAAAATAAATAAAAGTTCAAAATTGCATCAAACCTGAATAGCGGGTTGCACACAGTACACCTGGTCCGATTACGTTATCCTCATCTTTATCCACTACAATATTAAAACTTTCCCCCAAGGAGGACAATCCCCTTTTCGGCTTATTTTCACTATACTCTTAATAAATTGTATTGAGTCGCAATTGGCTTACACAGATAGGAAGCTTGCGCAGTTGACATCACCTCACAAATTAAATGAACAGAGGAAGGATCCAAATCGGGTCCAGTCAGTAAATAACGTTTACCCAGACCTGAGACAAAAATCAAAATGTAGGACCTGAACCTACTTCCAGGTCGTTTCTCGGAATATCTGGTATGTTGGACCCGTGAAGACGTCTAATAGAGACATAGTAACGGCGTATTTTTGTAGGCACCAACTCTGCCATGGTTCGTTGCACCAAGCCTATGGAGAAAATTGGATGATAAACGCGAAACATAATGTCTGCGATAAACACAGGTTTAGGAGATCTTATGTTTTGTTCTACGAGAAATATTCATCAGCTAACGTCACTTTGTGTGTATTTGTAATCATTTATAAGATCACATAAAGGCTACGACATTCATAAAGGGCATATTAATTTACTGTTATTATACCAGATAACAAACGTATAAAATCCTTTTTTCGGCGTTTATACCAAAACCCTATTTTTTCGCCATTCATTTTCCCATATGGATGCCTGAACGAACCAGAGAACTCGTTTCCCGGATTTTAGGACTACAAGGACTTCATGGGACATGTAGTCTAGCTATATTTCCAACAGCTTAAAACTGCGACAGAGGAAACGATCGTTAAATTGTCAAGGGTCTGCTATCGATCCTTGGGCCGTCCCAACTCTGAGGTTAGGGTTTAGGTGGGGACCGCACGAGGAACCCGGCTCAGTATACCCGAGCTTTCAGTGCTAAGGATTCTAACACCCCATGCATGCTTTTTACCCCTATCCGTGTGTTAAGTCAGTTCGAGTGGCGTTAACAAAGAACAATGTTGACGCTCTCAACCGCATAAGCTCTCAAACACGAAGAATCACCCGAACAAACGTTTTCAGGAAGCACACTAAATTATAATAACTTACGTGTGTATATATATATATATATATATATATATATCATTATTGTTTCAAATAAATCGATACTGCGACAGTCCCATTTGTGGGTTTGATCGCAGTCCATTGTTCAAAGCATTTCCTTCCTTGAAGGATCCTTTGTGTTGGGACGCAACGCACGACCCAGTAACTCAAACTACAACATTTCAACGGCAATAAAAACACTCACTAGACATGGTACTGTCACCTAATATTCAGAGTTAATTACCTTTTCTTTTTGGGGTCCGTTATGGAACCCCTAGACGCCGTTTATTAGCCTATACTTTGCTTCTGAGAGAGTTGAGACACGCGCCTGCTCAGTTCACTTTCCACGCCCCTTTGATGTTGGATGCGCCAATGCCATTTTTGTAGATCAGCACAGTACTGTATTCACCATAGATTGTTCAATGTTCATCAATTCAGTAGATTAAATACCATACTTAAATAAAAACGTACGTTTCAATTGCACTATTTTATAATAGTAAAAAAATTGAAAAGAGAATTTAGAGCTATGTTACGTAATCACTATGGGCATACAGTGTAAGCTGTAACCACTCACTGTCTGCATCTCTCTGGCATAGTAGAGGGAAACCTTTGGTTAGAGGATTGTTTCTTGACTTTCCATTTCCACGAGACAGTCACATGAGATCACAAGTGTCATACGACTTGCTTTTGTTTTCTTTTTCTACCCTTTGTAAAAAAATATATATCATGACTAGAGCATCAGAATGTATAGCATGATATAAGTAACGTTTCTGACAATGTTTACATTCATCTTTATTAACATGTGGTCAGTACATGGGAATGGAAGGTTAAAACAAATGCCTGATAAATGTCATGCAAAAAGTTTCATAAAATACAGCTGTAGTACTTTCCATAATGGTATACCATTGTTTACAATAACAATATAATTCAGATATGGCTGAGATACTTAAGTTGCTAAAAAGCATATCAACTGTAGGAGTGCCTTGGAAGTCCAACCATTTTCACTCATGCCCTGTGACTCAGAAACGGTCTCAAAAGTAATAAACAGAGGGAGGTGTTGGTGTCATGATGTGCAATCTCATTGCAAAAAAATGTCTCATCTCCAGTGTAGTAACCCCAAGCACAGGAGAACCTGCTGGTGACCTAGATTGCTCCCAGCACAGCTGCAGAAGTCTGAGAGGTGGAGGGATGAGTGATTGGGTAACAGAAGAAAGGGGAAACAGAGTGAGGGAAGTAGGACAGAGAGCAATAGTCAATAAACTGTAAAATTGAGAAGATGCTGAATCATTTTGTTGCAACGCCAGAGATGTGGCCCTTATTGATATGTGCTGTTGGGTGTGTAAAGAAGACAGATCAATGCAACAGACAGGGCTGTCAATTATCATCCAGAGAACATGGCATGGTACTCCCACGTTGCTTACTTGTGTATAGACATTATATGAATGAAAAAAGGTGTGTACAGCAGTAGTTATATAGGATGAGTCTTGGCTAGAATACAGCATATACATATGAAGTGGGTAAAACAGTATGTACATTTTATTAAAGTGACCAGTGTTCAATGACTATGTAGATAGGGCAGCAGTCCCTAAGGTGCAGGGTAGAGTACCGGGTGGAAGCCAGCTGGTACCAAATAAAATGTTATTGGTCACATACAGTACACATGGTTAGCAGATGTTATTGCGAGTGTAGTGAAATGCTTGTGCTTCTAGTTCCGACAGAGCAGCAATATCTAACAAGTAATCTAACAATTCCACAACAACCTAATACACACAAATCTAAGTAAATAATAAGGTACTGGGCGGAGGCTACTTAACAGTCTGATGGCCTGGAAATAGAAGCTGTTTTTCAGTCTCTCCGTCCCAGCTTTGATGCACCTGAACTGTCTCCGCCCTCTAGATGGTAGCCGGGTGATACATCATAATAAAAGGTAATACATTTTAAAAGTTAAAATCCAAATCTTTATGACAAGGCCCACAGAAATCCTATTGAATTAATATAGATTCTACATGTAATTTGATGATTAAGCACATGCATACATAGGAGGTCCCGTACTGGGAAGAAATTACATTACTTTCACCCCTGCTTATTATCAGAAAATGTCGCTGTAGTGATAAACCTTCCATTAGAAGTGTTAATATCTATCAGTATTAACACAGGAATAAGGTCAAAAGTACACTGTGTGAGTTGACAAAATAATTATATTCAACTAGGTAGAGATGCATGCTACTGCCTCACAGAGCTAAATGTGAGACAGGTTTCTGAAAGTGTATTTGAAACCAATGTCTATGACAGTATAAGTGATGTAACCTGGTAATGTTGGTTAATGTGGATATGTACTGGATAGACCAGAGCTGCAATGATCTGGAACACAAGTCACTGAGGTTACACCTCTAGTGTGTTCTGGTTGGCCCTCTGGATGCAGTTGAACACTTGCTCCTTGTCACTGTACATGGTAGGGTACTGCCCAGGAGGAGATACAAAAAGACAGTGATAAGGAGCTCAGAGAAATATGGTAGTTGTGCCAGAAATTAGGGATAGTATAGTATCTGTGTACCACAACTGCATAATCATCATTACGCTTCTAACACACCGACAGCGTAATTGTGCAAAATAGTATGAAGCATCATCTGGATATGTATGCAACAGAAGTTCAACATTCACCTTCTGCTACCATTTCTGTCAAGCTGTCTACACATACAGTGCATGTTTGACGTATGCACCACACCGAACGCACTGCCTCTGCAACGCAATGCTGCAAGGCAAACGCAGCATTTCATTGGAAATTAATGTCCTTCTGGTGTACCAAAATGCAATGATGCTGTCGGTGTGTTCGAAGCGTTATACCCTGACTATACATTGTTGGCATCGCGTGTGCGAGCATTGCAAAATAAATGTAGATATCTATATTATTCAATTATTGCACCCACACTGCTCACGCGTGTCAACGAGCATCTGCGTTGCCAAGTGCTAAAATAGAAGTCAGTTCTATTTGTGATGCAGATCCCGCTGCAAGTCCTGCCTATCCCATCTCCTCATTGGTTTATAGAAGCAGATAACCAATGAGGAGATGGCACGTGGGTATACCCACGTGGGTGATTGAAAGACGAACTGTGTTGTCAGTTGTGGTAATACTATGAAAGTTTAGATGCCAATCACCATATAAATTCAAAGAAGAATAAGCCTGGACGGAGGAGAGATGACTAGAAATGATTCAGTTGACCATTTTATGTGTGGATTAATTGTCGGAGGACCTTGTGCATTTCTGGTAAAATTACTCAATGTTTATATCCCAGGACAAATTAGCTAGCAACAGCAAGCTAGCTAAATAGGACAAGTTAGCTAGCTAGCTAATTTGCCATAACTGTTTAATGCTTTTTGGCCTGTCCCCAAATTTATGTAATTGGTTCTGAGTTTGTTTTGATATTTTAACCTGCTGTCTTGATCACGTTTGTGGGGGCACAAAATCAATTTGCGCATGATGGCGGCCGGTTTGGGTACAGTGTAATACTTGACATAAAGGGAAACAAATGTACATATACCACATGAATCATCAAGTGTCCTGTATTTATACTGCACTAGCAAGTTCACTTATGCGTTTTTCTTGCCCCATTCAAGTCTACTCATGTCTGGCAAGAAGTGACTGACTGACATTGCATGAAGCTCCCAATTAGAGCAGGATTTGATTATTATTTTTTTTTAATTGTATGTATTTAACTAGGCAAGTCAGTTCAGAACAAATTCTTATTTACAATGATAGCCTAACCCTGCCAAACCCTAACAACACTGGGCAAATTGTGCGCTGCCCTATAGGACTCCCAATAACGGCCAGTTGTGATACAGCCTAGAATCAAACCAGGGTCTGTAGTGACACCTCTAGCGCCGAGAGAGTGCCCTAGACCACTGTACCACTCGGGAGCCTCAGATCATTGGGCTATGTTCCAGGTGGTTTACAGGGCTAAAATATACTGTAGCGACCCGCACAGACAGCTGTGTGTTATGTGTTAGGCTAGTAGGTGGTTGTGTTGTACTTACCAGTACCCAGTGTTCGCGGGGTCCGACATGCAAATCAACCTGCTATCTGCCAATCACAAGAATGCCTGGAATGTTCTGATGCCGGGCATCCTGGCGGTTGGCGGAGTGGCGTGGAGGGGGGTTGGGCAGGGGGATGGAGCCTTGGAAGTTAAGACCAGGTTTAGCCTTTGTTCTCTCTCTTACGTCTGGGCTTCACAAGAGAAGGTCACGATTGGCTTGTGGATTATCTTTCATTTATTTGGCGTGGGCTACGGCCAAACAGTAGCATGTGTAAAGTTGGTTTAATAAACCGTCAATTCGTAAACTGAATCCTCTGCCTAGCTACCGTAGGTGTGAACGGGGGTTGAAAATGCGTCGAGGGAATCTGAAAGTGAAGGTGGAGGTAGGGGATGATTATGGCCAAGGATGTGCGTGTGCATGGACGTCGAAGGATCTGGCTGAGGAGATCACCAGGGCGTCGGAGCCCAGAGGCCGCTTGAGGGAGGACGTTAGAGTGATGGCGGCTGAAGCCGGCATGAGTCCTTCGTCGACTGTGTTTCGCGCGGGTTCTGGTGGGCGGACCGAAGGGGTGACGTCGACACAGCGGGACGAGGAAAACTGCATTCTCCACTAACAGAGGACACTGGCAGTTCAAGGTACTGTGCAACGCCCCAGCTACTTTTGAGCGTTTGATGGACAGCATCCCCCGACAGCAGTGTCTGGTAGAGAGCTTCCTGGGCCTGGCCATGTACTACAGGAGGTTTGTACGGGGTTTGTACGGGGCTTCACTTGGACAGTGGAGTGTGAGGAGGCGTTCAACCCCCTGAAACGTGCACTGATCGAGGCCCCCGTGCTCGCCCCCCCTGACCTCACCTTGCCCTTTATCCTGGACACAGACGCGGGCATGGGTGGGGTGCTGGCCCAGGTGGGGCCAGAGGGGGAGAGAGTGGTGGCGTACTTCAGCAAAACATTTGACAAACATGAGCGCCGCTACTGTGTAACCCGGCGGGAGCTCTTGGCTGTTGTGGCTTCCGTCAAACACTTCAAGTACTACCTGGGTGGCCTGCCCTTTACTGTAAGGACTGACCACTCTGCTCTCCAGTGGCTCATGTCGATCAGAGAGCCAGAGGGGCAGGGGGCACGCTGGTTGGAGAAGCTTCAGCCGTATGACTTCGCAGTGGTGCACAGGGCAGGGGCACTCCAACGCCGACGCCATGTCCCGTCGGCCCTGTACTGCAGATGGCTGCCGCCACTGTGAGCTGTGTGCAGAGGGGGTCTGTGCCACAGTGTGTCGGGCGAGCGGGCCTGTCTGCTGTGAGCTGCAGACTGTCGACGTGGCTGAATGGGGGCAGCAGCAGGGACGGGACACAGACCTACAGCCAGTGCTACAGTGGGTAGAGGCGCAAGTGAGGCCACCATGGGAAGAGATGACAGCGCTCTCACTCGCGACCAAAGGGTTGTGGTCAAAGTTTGAGAGACTGCGGCTGGCTGATGGCGTGCTACAGCGGGCATGGAAGGAGTCAGCTACGGGAGAGGAGAGGTGCCAGGTGGTGGTCCCAAAAGCATTGTGGGAGGCTGTGCTCCAGAGTACTCATGGGGGGGTGGGGACTGGACACTTTGGGGTCACAAAAACACTCCGCCGCCACCGTCAGGGCTTTTACTGGGGGCAGCAGAAGAGGGATGTGGAGGACTTTTGTCGCCGCTGTGACAACTGCACAACGAGAAAGGGCCCCCCAGGCCACTCTCATGCTCAGCTCCAACAGTTCCCAGTGGAGTTTCCCATGGAGAGGGTGGGAGTGGATATAGTTGGGCCGTTCTCCACCACAGACAGTGGAAACCGCTGGGTGCTCACGGCCATGGACTATTTCCCAAAATGGCCCGAGCCCTATGCTCTGCCTGATCAGGAGGCAGAGACCATTGTCGACGCCCTGACAGCGGGGATGTTCAGCAGGTTTGGAGCTGCAGAGTCCATCCACAGCGACCAAGGCAGAAACTTTGAGTCCTGTGTGTTCGCCACCATGTGTGAGAGGCTGAGTATGCACAAGACCCGCACTACTCCTCTCCATCCTCAAAGTGATGGCCTTGTGGAGCGCTTCAACAAAATGCTTGGACAGCAGCTGGCCGTCGTCTCTTCCAAACACCAGCGTCACTGGGACAAGCACCTGCCTATGGTCCTCATGGCATGCCGCTCCGCTGTCTAAGACTTCACCTCCTGCACGCCTGCCCTCCTCATGCTGGGGAGAGAGATCCGCTCCCCTGCGGAGATGGCGTTTGGCCGGCCCCTGGATAGACCTCATGTTCCCCCTCATGTTCCCCCGTATGCCCGGAGACTCCAGGACCGCCCGGAGACTCCAGGACCGCCCGGAGACAGCCCACACCTTCGCCAGAGAGCAGCTGGTGAATGCAGGTGAGGCAGAAGAGGAACTATGACGTGCACACCCGGGAAAGGCACTTTGTGGCTGGGGAGCTGGTCTGGGTCTACAGCCCCCTAAGGAAAAAAGGCAGATGCCACAAGTTGGACAGTCACTGGGTGGGAGCCTGCAGTGTCCTGGAGAGAGTAGGGGAGGTTGTTTACTGGGTGCAGCTTCCTCCCAGGGGGAGAAAGGTGACACTGCACCGGGACAGGTTAGCCCCATACAGAGGGGCATCTTCTCCCCAAACCCCAGGAACCCCCACAATTCCCCTCTCTGGGGATGACATTCTCCAGGCACCCACCCCCAGGTGCCGCAGACAAGGCTCCAGACAGCCCACTCCCCCTGTGTCAACGCGTGGTTCCCCAGAGCCACGGACTGTATTACCCGTTCCCGCTTTCTTGTCCCCCATATCCCTGCCTTCATCCCCTGGTTCCCAGAGGGGCACTCTGCGACCATCACGGCCACGCAGGCAAAGGAGACCTCCGGGTCGCTTCAGAGACCTAGTTTGTTCCCTCGGGAACGAGGGACTTTGTGGTGGGGGGGCTGTGTAGCGACCAGCACAGACAGCCGTGTGTTATGTGTTAGGCTAGTAGGTGGTTGTGTTGTACTTACCAGTACCCAGTGTTCGATGCCTTGATTGTTCTGATGCCAGGCATCCTGGCGCTTGGCAGAGTGGCGTGGAGGGGGGTTGGGCAGGGGGATGGAGCATTGGAAGTTAAGACCAGGTTTAGGCTTTGTTCTCTCTCTTATGTCTGGGCTTCACAAGAGAAGGTCACGATTGGCTTGTGGGTTATCTTTCATTTATTTGGCGTGGGCTACGGCCAAACAGTAGCCTGTGTAAAGTTGGTTTAATAAACCGACATTTTGTAAACTCATTACAATACGTATATGGCATTGCAGTTATTCAATTTTCGCTCCATTTGACAGTTACATTATTTACTTACGTCACATCGTATTTCTTTCTGTCAGCTCCAACTTTATTACTGAGAACTCAACATGATCCAGCTATTAAATTATGTAAATATGACATATCCGAAGCTTGATGACACCAGCTCTCGATTTTCCATTACAAAAGAATAAAGGAAAATCCCAACTAACCTCCGTGTGTAAACTGCGTTTGAGTTCTAGTCGGAACTACAGTACTCAAATGTCCGACTTGTTAACTGGTTTAACGCGACACGTGTATAACTACAACCGGACATTTAGCAAGTCGGACATTTCCGGATGTCCCAGTTCCGACTAGTATGTAAACACAACATTTTTATTTAACTAGGCAAGTCCGTTAAGAACAAATTATTATTTACAAAGACAACCCACTGTTCCTAGGCTAACTTCCTTGTTCAGATTTTTAACTTGTCATCTCGGGGATTTGATCTAGCAACCTTTCTAACCTCTAGGCTGCCATGCTTATGCTGAGGCTAAATAAAGGTTGAATAAAAATAAATCCATCAAAATGGTACATAGTATGCTGTTTTCTCGCGATTATTTTCTCGTTGTGTTTAGTACGCTCCATATGTTTTATACAGTCTACTGATCTATACTGCCATATGGTTTGCTTGCCAGTAAACAGAGCCAAAATAATGTTTTACTGCAACTCCAGTGTATTGAAGGTTTACAAAATCACCTGTTCAGCTCACTTCGCCGTCCTGTGAAAAGAGTGTAGACTATGCGCAGTGCCTGTAGCAAACTGACCCTCGTGCACAAGCGGAACTTTTTAAACTGGGTGGAATTTTCCACAGCGACACTCGATGACGTAGAGATTTTGTGTGGCTAGTTGTTTGGTCAAGCAATAGACAGATTGATTTCAGCCGTCGACGTTTTCATCTACATTTCATTCTGTATTTAACCATTTGCTAGGTTTCTCTACGAAAATTGCATTGAAACATTTAAATGTTATCTCGAAATTGATTGAATTTCATTACATAATCTAGTTTACGAGCAGAATCGGATTCCTAGCGCCGAGTCGACTAAATTCAACGTAAATTCGCATTACGGTAAGTCGCATGCGGGTAAGCTATAATTAGACTATGAAATACTGTAAAGACCATAGAGGTAATTATTTGATAAAACGTTATATCCTGTCCAACCGCATTCAGAAATTGACATAATAGTAAGTTTACAACAACGTCTAGCTAACTACTAGCAAGACAACAGCTACAGTTGTAAGTTAGCTATAGATACTGTAACTTACCTAGCTAACGTTAGTTCTTCCAATATGGAATTTTCCACAGTTCTAACTAATCCTACTCCCAACAGTTGTCAGTATAGTTACGCAATTTTGTCGGAGGTATCAAATCATTGTTATGCAATTTCAGGCAGACCCTATTTAAAAACATTGATGAGAAGTTACACAATACGCATGTTTATGGTAATTAACGTTAGATATCTTAACAATTGTACACAATTGTTTAATAGGCTAACTCCTTCCAATAACATAAATTGGATAGTCATTTGCTTTTATTTTATGTTTTTATTATAGATGCACACCAAGAAGACTGACGGGAAGGATTCACATGTTCAAATGGCCCATGCCCCTCTGAGTGAAGGGCTAAGTTTGATCTTTGATCAGGATGCCCAATCCAGCTCTTCCTGTTCTCGTTACCCATCTAGAAGTAGTCATACCAGTAGCCAGTCCTCTGGCTCTAGACGACAACTTAAGCGAAATAATGCTCGTAGGGGACGTCACAGGTCCTCCACCAGTTCTTCGTCCTCCAGATCATCCCACTCATCCAACAGCAGCACTCGGACCCGTCCCAGGTCCCGGTCACACCCGCGCTGCCAAAGAGCCTCCTCCAGCTCACGCTGCTGCCGTCAACATCAACAGGCACATGGACATAGGCGCCACCGCTCACCATCACGCTGTTACAGGGCACACTCGCGCTCCTACAGCCCTTCCTCTTCCCCAGACAGGCCAAACCGCCACAGTTCCCGCTCCAGGTCAGCCAGCTGGAGCAGGGTTCATAGGGGGTTTGTGGGCAGGTACAAGTGCACGTTTTCTGGATCACCCAACAGAAGCCACAAGACCTACACGAGCCGCTCCACATCTTCAGGACAATCATTTGTCAGCCTCCATATAGAGAGTAAGGCTTATGCTTATGTTTATACACTGCTCAAAAAAATAAAGGGAACGTTAAAATAACACATCCTAGATCTGAATGAATGAAATATTCTCATTAAATACTTTTTTCTTTACAACAAAATCACACATTATCAATGGAAATAAAATGTATCAACCCATGGAGGTCTGGATTCGGAGTCACACTCAAAATTAAAGTGGAAAACCACACTACAGGCTGATCCAACTTTGATGTAAGGTCCTTAAAACAAGTCAAAATGAGGCTCAGTAGTGTGTGGCCTCCACGTGCCTGTATGACCTCCCTACAATGCCTGGGCATGCTCCTGATGAGGTGGCGGATGGTCTCCTGAGGGATCTCCTCCCAGACCTGGACTAAAGCATCCGCCAACTCCTGGACAGTCTATGGTGCAACGTGGCGTTGGTGGATGGAGCGAGACATGATGTCCCAGATGTGCTCAATTGGATTCAGGTCTGGGGAACGGGCGGGCCAGTCCATAGCATCAATGCCTTCCTCTTGCAGGAACCGCTGACACACTCCAGCCACATGAGGTCTAGCATTGTCTTGCATTAGGAGGAACCCAGGGCCAACCACACCAGCATATGGTCTCACAAGGGGTCTGAGGATCTCATCTCGGTACCTAATGGCAGTCAGGCTACCTCTGGCGAGCACATGGAGGGCTGTGCGGCCCCCCCCAAAGAAATGCCACTCCACACCATGACTGACCCACCGTCAAACCGGTCATGCTGGAGGATGTTGCAGGCAGCAGAACGTTCTCCATGGCGTCTCCAGACTCACGTCTGTCACGTGCTCAGTGTGAACCTGCTTTCATCTGTGAAGAGCACAGGGTGCCAGTGACGAATTTGCCAATCTTGGTGTTCTCTGGCAAATGCCAAACGTCCTGCACGGTGTTGGGCTGTAAGCACAACCCCCACCTGTGGATGTCGGGCCCTCATACCACCCTCATGGAGTCTGTTTCTGACCGTTTGAGCAGACACATGCACATTTGTGGCCTGCTGGAGGTCATTTTGCAGGGCTGTGGCAGTGCTCCTCCTGCTCCTCCTTGCACAGAGGCGGAGGTAGCGGTCCTGCTGCTGGGTTGTTGCCCTCCTACGGCCTCCTCCACGTCTCCTGATGTACTGGCTTGTCTCCTGGTAGCGCCTCCATGCTCTGGACACTACGCTGACAGACACAGCAAACCTTCTTGCCACATCTCGCATTGATGTGCCATCCTGGATGAGCTGCACTACCTGAGCCAGTTGTGTGGGTTGTAGACTCCGTCTCATGCTACCACTAGAGTGAAAGCACCGCCAGCATTCAAAAGTGACCAAAACATCAGCCAGGAAGCATAGGAACGGAGAAGTGGTCTGTGGTCCCCACCTGCAGAACCACTCCTTTATTGGGGGTGTCTTGCTAAATGCCTATAATTTCCACCTGTTGTCTATACCATTTGCACAACAGCATGTGAAATGCATTGTCAATCAGTGTTGCTTCCTAAGTGGACAGTTTGATTTCACAGAAGTGTAATTGACTTGGAGTTACATTGTGTTTTTTAAGTGTTCCCTTTATTTTTTTGAGCAGTGTATATATAACTTTTCATTTTCCTAGAAGTTAATAGACTTACAATCAGCAGTAGACCTCTTTGTGTTGATTTAAATATGTCCTGTTTTCTTTCCTCAGAAAAGGGGGAACTCAGGACTACGAATGCCACCCAGGCACTGGGGATGGAGCAACTGGACCTTCCTGAGAGTGTGACGCCCATCCTGGAGGAGCAGCAACTGAAAACCGGACTAGCCACACCAGAACCAGAGGAACGGGTGAGACCAGAGCCACTCCCTCAAAATAGTTTATCACAGGTGGGTGTTCAGGGAGATTTGATCATGTTGAACATACCGTCTATGAACATGACACACACAGAAGAAGCCTAGCAATTGAAATTGCTCAAAGTTCTGTTGTTGACGTCATAACCGTACCACCTAGGCCATTTTAAAACAGTCTGGAGATCTTTCCCTACCATGTAGTCTGAACTTCAGGACTTCTGATTCTGTCTTCTGTGAAACTGCTTGTCTGTTAACCTTGCACCTGTCAGAGAACACACTTGCTCTGTTTGTATTTATTCCTGTTTTTGTAGATCTCATGAGTTGTCTTCTCTCCACGGCCCCTCGGATTAGGAGAATAAGAGGGCAGTCATGTGACTTGGGTGATGTCATTGCGTTTGCGTGAAAAGGTTATCTGATTAATCTTATCATGCTCACAATGCCAATGCAAGAACAGTAGCAGGAATTGTCCAGCAATGGTACACTTAAATTATCTCACTGACCAATTCAGTTTGTAATGTCCCAAATCCTCACCTATGCTATTTTCTCACACAGATGGATAGATACAATTAAAACATACTGACAATGCTCCACATTGATAGAAATACATTTTTAGAACTCTGAATATGTGTGTTTACTTACAGTTGAAATGGGAACATTGTTATTTAGCAGAGTCTCCCTCCTACTCTCTGAAGAAGCGCAGGCGTTTGGACTGCGTTATTGTGACTATTCCTGACAAGAGAACTTTAAACAGATGGCCAACTCCCTCCGTCCGTATGCCAAAGATAAGTTGGTAATACACAAGTGGTGTTCTGGATGGGGTTTGGAAAACTGCACCATCATGCCACTCAAAGGATTTTTCTTTCTATAGTGTTTTGTTTGTTCTTAAAGCTACCCTTGTAAAAATCACATAATGAACAGATGCCTAGCTTTGACATCAATGAAGCAAGGGTGCATGGGAACTGCAGTTTGTTGAAACTATAGACAAGTGAGCTATTGCTCATCTAGGAGAATGTATTTGTGTTGATGGGGAGACCTGAAATCAGCTGATCTGATTTTTACTCAACTGTTTTCTCTTTGCAGCAGAACAGTGACATAGAGCCCGAGGATGCACCAAGCCCTAATATGTCTCCCAAGAAAAATATGATCTCATTCAGTATTCATGTAAGTGATGCAAGTATTTAGTTTAGCAGAAAACATGTATTTGACCGTGCCTAGAATTATTTGGGCGCCACACTTAAATTCTATTCCATTTTGTGTTTCTCTTTCATTTGTTCATACAGAATTCAGTGGCCAAGCCCACAGCCATTGTTGCTTCCACCACATCAAAGGTAGCACACAGAGTGGAGAACTACACAGCGAGCAGGAACCCCTTTGGTCACTGGGTCCCAGTCAGAAAAACGGACCAATCCTCCTTTTCTCGCACTTTGCTCAAACACTAACTCGCCACATCACGCTAATGTGTCAAGGTACATGGACAATGTAAATACTGTATAATTTCTACAGTGGAGGTTTTGGTGATCTGATCTTATGGTAGAAGATTTCTTTCAGATTTGAGTTAAGTGGGAAGAACAGAATATTTCAGATGGGGTTACTTTTTTGGTGTCTAATGCTGGTTAGTGATTCAATAAAGACACTTGAAATTAAATTCCTTGTTCATTGACTTTACTTTGTCTTCTCAGTCATTACCAATATGGGAATTACTTAATGTTTGACATTGGTCCCACAGGCAAAACATTTTAGTGGTCCCCTTCTTGGCGGTGGAGAGAAATTTGCAGCTTTGAAGCACATTTTCTGCAATTCTATATGTTTTCCCATGGGGCAGAGAGCATTTTGCAGTTTAAATGCATTTCATGTGATTCAACTAATTTTGCTGTGGGGTGGTGAGAACTTGGCAGTTTTAATGATAATTCCCTGCAGTTCTACAGTCGTGGCCAAATGTTTTAAGAATGACACAAATATTAATTTTCAGTCTGCTGTCAGTTTGTATAATGGCAATTTGAATATACTCCAGAATGTTATGAAGAGTGATCAGATGAATTGCAATTAATTGCAAAGTCCCTCTATGCCATGCAAATTAACTGAATCCCCAAAAAACATTTCCACTGCATTTCAGCCCTGCCACAAAAGGACCAGCTGACATGTCAGTGACTCTCGTTAACGCAAGTGTGAGTGTTGACGAGGACAAGGCTGGAAATCACCTTGTCATGCCGATTGGGTTTGAATAACAGACTGGAACCTTCAAAAGGAAGGTGGTGCTTGGAAGCCACCGGTGTGCAATACTGGTACTCAGAAAAGCAGTCCTCCACACAGGAATCAATGGAAGTCTGCAGTATTTCATTTAATTGTTTCATGTAATTACTGTACATGTATTTTTGTTGTAGAGATGGTAATATTGGTAAATTAAAACGATTATACTTGTATACATTTTTATATATTTTCATTTGTAAGTTTAGGTAACAACATTCCATGGACTGCCTTGTTTTTTTTTCCTTTCAATTAAGAACCAGGTGAGGGGAGTTCTTTACTAATTAGTGACCTTAATTAATCAAGTACAAGGGAGGAGCGAAAACCTGCAGAAACTTGGCGCGCTGTGGAATTTGAGTTTGACACGTGCATTAAGGTGTCTAAGAGAAATGTGTCAAAAATAAATATAGGCCTTAATAAATGCTTTTCTATAGCTTCCTAAATGTTTTTTACAATGGTGGGACAGTGTCAAGGAGGTGCTGTGGCTTCAAAACAGTGCCCCCTGTAAGTCATTTAGTGTTTATATAAATCATTGGTTGAGACCCTGTCTGACTTCCTTAGGGTTGGGGGCCCTAAGTGACTTATGCCTAGAAACGGCACTGGTTGTGTGCATACTGCAATATGACATAATTTTAAAGTATAGCAGAATCGAATCAAGGTTTCCGCCAGTATGAATAGTGTTGATGTGCTCCTGCTGTTATATTAGTCATCTGTACTGCAAACATTGACCACATAGTGTCATAGTTTCACCACTGAAGAGTGCTGCAGAACTTGTGAATCCCAAACACTAAGAAATGAGTGACACTGACAAAGCAAGTTTAGCAGTGGAATGGTTTTTCTAAAGATGAGTGACACTGACAACTAGTTTAGTGATGGAATTGCTTTTGGTGGTTAAAGCTGCAATCAGCAGTAGAAACAATAACTAAGTGTTTTCCCTGCCTCTGTTTCGGTAAAAAACGGATGGGGCTGGAGAAATCTATCACTCTCAAATTAATACACAGCTGTGGCTGTAAGGACTGACCATCCATGATATCAAAATTATAGTTTTAACCAAGCTTATATTTTGGGCTCTGATGGAGCATGACAGTTGAACTAAGCTCATGAGGCATTTATAAGTTATATTTGTCAAGAATCAATGGGGACATGTTATTCATTTATAAGTAAAAAAATAAATAATGTAGCAACTGCTGATTGCCCCTTTAAAGCCAAGCTAGTTTAAGTAATTGATTGTAGGACAATTGTTATGTTAGTGATTTGAGGTCTGAATTAGACCGAATTGTACAAAAACAACTGCATAGCTTAGCTTGTCATATCTCCTACCTGCATCCCCTCAGCAGTTGAGCAACATGGCCACCTCATGTTCAGTGGTTTTAATTAATGATTTACTCAGGCTCAGATTTCATAATGTAAAAAACTTACATCATCCAGAAGTCACAGCCACACACATAGAGCAGTGTTTGTGAAGGTGGTTTTGGCAAGTGAGCTGAAAACTCTTTGTTCAAGTAGAGAACTCAGACTTGCGCTAAATGTCTGCTTTTTTGAACATGTTCTCTCCTGAGTTACCTGAGCTAACCCAAAGTGTCATTATGGCTTGTGAAACTGTCTTGTAGTCAGAGACTGTCCTTCAGATGCATCTTACCTGAGACTCAGTAAGCCTATTATTATGACGAGATCTTGGCGTATGTGTAAAATGAACTTATTAATTTACCATCAACTGTGATTTTCAATGTTTATCAATCAATGGGGGAGTAATACATTCATCCACAATCCCATGGCTTGAGGTTTAAATCTGATATTCCCATGTCATGCCACACAATCAAAGATCCCACACTTGAATAGAGTACATCCTTAGCAACAGTCTTCCTGTCTCTATGAAATGCAAGTATGATCACATTCACCACACCTTTGATGTCAATATCAATGGCACTGAGAATTGTCGCAAACAGATGGGGAGGAGGAAAGGCAGGTCTGCTTTGTCATCCTTGTGTCTAGAAGGTTCATCACACAATGATTTTCTTATATCATTACTTTTATAAGCATTCATTTCTGCATCACTAGCAAGTACTCAGACAGGAGTAATGTAATCAGTCACACCTCAGGACAAATGTTCTCCCTCCTGTCTTCTTACATGACGTAAGAGTATTTTTCTCTCTCCTCTGCTTGTATGATCTGGCCACAAGGGAGCTGCACTCTCTAAATCAGGAACATTCTGGCAATAACACAAGAGTCTTGACACATCTTTAGGAGAGAAAAAACCTAGTGTTTACAGAGGGCATAAAGGATTCCATTGTGTGTGGAACACAGAATGCCTTTTCAGTTTGGCCTGAGAAAAATGCTACAAGTCATCCCTCGCAGGCAAACTTTATTTGATGTTTAGTTTATCCTAATACCAGGGATACCAAGCATCTATTTGGGTGAATCACATGAATTAGATTGTCATTAACAATTGAGTTATCTATCACTGTGTAACAGGTTTCCAATTTATACACGCTCTCATCTAATTCATCTCCAAAGAGAATCATTTCCAACAACAGCCATTTGGCTAACCTGTCACACTCTCTTCTCATTGTACTGAGGGAAAAGTTATTTAATGTGGTCTCTCTGATGAAAAGACATGAAACGGTAGCGCTGTTGGTCAACGCCTACCCATCAGGCACATGATTGTGGATAGGCCTAACAGGGAGAGGAAATATCTATACAGTAATGTTGCTGCCCATTTAGGAACACTAAAGATAACTGCCAAAGTTGTCCCTCCATGAAGCAAAATGTCAAAGCACCATCATCGTCATATAATCTAAACTGTAAACTGATCGTTAATGTTTTGTACTGTTTCTTTCCTTTACATCATCTTCAGCCAATATCCTCAGGCTGATCAGCCAATATCCTCAGGCTGATCAGCCAATATCCTCAGGCTGATCAGCCAATATCCTCAGGCTGATCAGCCAATCCAAAATAAACAACCCTCACCTTAGAGCCAAACCAGACCGGGTCCCTACAACTCTACAAAGGAGAGAAATGTCAAAGATGTGATTTGTATACCCCCCCTCCCCACACACACACCATCCTCATCTACCAGGAAATCATAAACAACTTGTCACTATTTTCTTGCATGCTAGCCTTTGAAACCCCCCATTCCCCATCTTATTTACATACCCCATGAGGCTCATTCAGAACACATTCATTAATGCAGATGAAACATTACTCAATGTCTGATTCAAATTAGGAAGATCAAATCCCTTTCAATATGTTTGTAGGACCCCCACATCGTGTTTTCTATTAACCCATAGAGGGCACATTGATTCAGAATATGGGAGAAAATTTAATCAGGGGATGGGTGAGGATAGCATGGGAATCTGTTTACGGTCTTTGATCTCATCCTAGGTCACAAGCCTCTCCTAGCTCATATCATTCTGCTTGGGGGCAGTCGGCTTAACAGAGATGTGGTTGATAACGATTAAATTGAATTGCTTAATTGTTTATCTCCTCATGCACTTACTAACACATTCTTCTGCTGGCATAACAAACACTATAGCCTTAAGGAGAATAATAGTGTTCTATTCTCACGCTCATGACAAGCCCCCCCATCCAGCCCAGACCGCACGCAACCAACCAAGGACAACACTTACACATCTGTTAGATACCATTTTTTTTTAAAATATGTTTTATTTAAAGAAAATGCATGGTCATACATCCGATACAAACACTGACAGAAAGGCAGGAATAGCATGATAAGATCATTCAGGTTGCACTTAACCATTCCCACTAAGCAACAGTATTATAGTAACAATAAAGAAACACAGATTTAAACATAAAATGCCTCTAAAGAAATGTCAGCGTCAAAATACAAACTTGATCCTAGAGACGTAAGCATAGGGACAACAATTTGGGTTTCTACGTGCATGACCAGTCCTGTAACCAGTGAGTAATTTTGGGCTTCTGTTACAACAGTGTCCATTACAATGACCAGTCCAGTTAGACAGCTGTGCCTCTCTCCAGATTCTGCTTGATCTCAGCTGTGTATTTGCCATAGAACCGCTCTGCCTTCTTGTTGAACTTGGCGTTCCTCTCGTTGATGTAGTCAATGTCTGCGTCATCGTTGTAGGCCCTACGCCGGCTGTATTTGGCCCGCTTCTCGATCCTGTGAAGAACAGCAAAGGATCGGTGTCAAGAAACGAAAAGGACACACAAACAACTTACAAACAAAAAGGACAACAATCATAGTAGAAAAACCTCATTCAGTTACTTAAAATCCAATCTCTCCAGAATGACTCACCATCACACAAAAGCAACAATCCCTAAACAAAGACGGTACACGTTCATATGCCAAAGCACCAATTAACAACCTTACTCGTTTACTCGACCACACAGGCACATACAGAGTCAATTCGCTAACTCACAGCCTTTAGTTAGTGTCTTCTAAGCAGAGATGTGCGTCATGCCCTGGCAGCCCAGTCTCATCTCTCACAGAAGCATCACTAACACAAGGCCACCCTAAATATAGCTGGGTGCTGAGAGAGGAGAGAATGAGGTCTAATGTAACCCAGGGACACTAGGGCAAGGAATATGCCGGTCAAGTGTGTGGGATTTGAGCTCAGGGGTTAAACCAACAAAAAATTATAATAATGACTGAAACTTAAGTCAATTTCAGATTGACTGGGGCCTCTCATTTCATGTCAGAAAGTAATGACCATCATGCTTTTAGGGAAAGAGGATAATTTTGTACAGTATGACTTCGACCAGTTAAAACATATTGGAACAGGCATATAGCCAATAAGCATCATCACCTGTATCCCGACTGATGCAGCATAGTGGCTTAAAATGTACATAGGGGTTTGTCCATCTGCAGTTACCACATTGCAGTGGTGTGAAGTACTTAAGTAAAAAATAATTTAAAGTACTACTTAAGTAGTTTTTTGGGGTATCTGTACTATTTATATTTTTGACAACTTTTACTTCACTACATTCCAAAAGAAAACAATGTACTTGAACTTCATACATTTTCTGACACCCAAAAGTACATTTTGAATGCTTAGCAGGACAGGATAAAGGTCAAATTATTGCACTTATCAAGAGAACATCCCTACTGCCTCGGGTCTAACGGACTCACTAAACAGAACATCCCTGGTCATCCCTACTGCCTCGGATCTGGCAGACTCACTAAACACACATGCTTTGTTTGTAAATTATGTCTGAGTGTTGGAGTGTGCGTAATATAGGGAATTTTTCAATTATTTATACTTTTACTTTCAATACTTAAGTATATTTTAGCAATCACATTTACTTTTGATACTTAAGTATATTTCAAACCAAATACTTTTACTCAAATAGTATTTTACTGGGTGACTTTCACTTGAGTCATTTTCTATACTGTCACTCAAGTATGACAATTGGGTACTTTTTCCCACCGCTGCCACATTGGACATAACATTCTGATTACTATTATTATGAATCATTATTTTATTGACCTTATAAGATGCCATTGCCCCTTTAAGAGCTATGTTGCACAGCTGCACCTAAACCATGCTTGAAACTCGGGTTGTAACTGCATTTGTAAAAAAAAAATGCTTCTCGCGCAATAGACGGATTAGATGACAACGCACGCTTCAATGGGGCAGAAGGCCGTGTGGCCAGATAGCTAGCAACAATGATAAGACACTGCCATCTGGGGACTCGTAGGTGGCTCGTTCCAGCTAGTTTTATATTGTTCTTGATACCATGTTTTGTTTTGAGGTGTTTTGACTGATGTCATGTCTGTGCTAAAATGGTTCAAATTCACAAGCTAAACAACTGTTACAATGTAGTTTGGAGACAAAAAGTGCTCATTGTGCAAATATATTTATGTTTTCAATAAATATGTCAACAATTCAAGCCAACCCCATCTGTTTTTCCCCCAGAGTTGCACACGCGTCGGTTTTGTTGCTAAACAACCAACCAGTCTATCGAAAGAGTAAAGAAATAAAACTGGGAACCCCCCTCTTAACAAAAGCCAAAACTGCTTTCAAAAGTGTTTTCCTGTAATTGCATTAAGAATAGTCGTACATTGACTGCTTGTCAGAAAACATTTTCCTCCCTATGGCTCTTCGCAACTTCAATGCGCCTCGAAAGGAATATTTATCTCATATAGAACACGCAACAAGCCGATTAGGTAAATAGGTCAACTATTCTACTATGGGGTTGTTTGATTTTGTTTTGATAACATTACAGAGCAAAAACAGTAGCACTGGAGAGTTCCATCCTGAGTGATAGAGGCTTTGAATGACTTTGCCAGCAGTTACAGTAGAAGACTAGACACCGCCGTTTGAGTTGGGCTCTGTGGTGGTGCATCAGAACATCGGAGTGTCTGCAACAATCATGCATGTCAGTTCAGCGGACATATTTTGTAGAACAGAAATGCTTCTGTATTAGGCTGGGTCATTTCTAATGCGATTACTGCTTTTTGAGGTTGGTTGGATTTTTTTTTTTTTAAAGGAATCACAGTTTTTGATAAAACAATAAAAGTCCCATGACGGTGGTGACTGCCCATTAATGCTCGTCACTTATTAACCATCATTTATTCACATGGCTTTATTATTTATCATCTCATCTCTATAGAGCTGCTGCCTATTGTCTGACAAAAATCACTATTTTAGTAGTTCTTCAAAGTAAACAAGGCATACTTTTATGACTGCTGAATACCAACTATCAATCACTTAGATCATGTATTCTCTCATTCTCAGACTACTTGTCTAAGCCTCACAGACCCGGACAAGTTTAAGTGGGTGCACAATGAATTATGGTCATTGTTGTTAACTACCACGTTTACTGCGCTAAAATATGTAGAATATTGGACTTTTGGAAACTACAGCTCCCCTACTACATTTCAGTTGATTGCAATCAGTTGTACACCCCCTTTCCCTTACATTGCACAGTTCAGGTTTGTTTCATCTCTACAGAAACTGCACATCGAGCTCTCAGGAAAAAATGAATTAAATGGTATTCCATTTTTTTTACCGACATCGGACAATTTGTTTAAAATATTGAAAATAACTACCATTTTGGTTCATTGCTCAGCACTAGTCATTTCCAAACTATGACAGAAATCCATTGCATTGATGGAGAACTTTAACCCCTGTGACCTTAGCTGGTATGGAAGGTCCAGTGTGCAGCTTGACCGGTCTATTCCATGGCCATTCTTTCAAAAGGCACGCCATGCATTATTGAATTGGGCAAATGCATTCTTCTGACAGCCTATCCAACTGAAAATCAGAGACGAGAGCTCATTAACTAGGACACACTCCCAGTCCCCCACTAAGATAGAAAGTGAGAGAGACAAGAGTTTTCCAGCACCTTTCCAGCAGGAGATACCGTAAGAGCCCTATCAGCCAGCCCCATCAGGATTAACACTGGGGCTCATTCAGTAGGTATTAGATATGCCGCAGGTTTCATGGTCTGCCTGCCCTATTCACGAAGGGCTCTCATTCTTGTTTTGGACTCCAGTGCGTTGAATGCAAGGTCAGAAGGGGATAGGATCTCAGTCTCTGTTACGCTTACTGTTTCTCCACATCCTCCACCATGCGGTCGATGCCCTCCTTGGAAGGGACGTGGGTCCCATGGATCAGACTGTTGGATGTGGGGTGGAAATCCTCGCCGCTGTGAGACAGAACAGGAGAGTCAGTTAACATAATAGGCATTATAATGATCCTCCTCTCTCCAAACTGAATACCAGTCATCTCTATGACTGGGAACATTATGCTGTTGTGTACTTCACCCTTCACAGCTCCACATGTGGCAGCCATTAAGGGGAAAAACCTGTGGGTACTGAACTCATCTTTGGCTGATCAAGAAAGCCCACCATAACTATAACCATACCGTTCCTCTCGAGCGTTTGCCTCACATTGACGCTTTCAAGACATGAAATGACTGAGTCTGTGGCTATGTCAAAACGAACCCAGGAGCAGGAGAGGGGCACGCTGATCTGTGAAGAGTGTGATGGCAGCATCGATTATCTAAAATAACTGAAAGCTTAAGGCTGCCGGGGGAAAAAATGTCATGCTACTCATTTTATGGGGGAAATACGGGCTTCTCTGAAACACTCAGTAATGGAAAAGGAAGAGAGGCGTTTTATGAGGAGGCTCCAACTCACCACTGCTCTCGCTGCCTCTCGTAGCCGTCCATGTCTGGTTTGATCTGCTTGGTGAGGCGCTGGTACTGTCGCAGCTGGGCCTCTGCGTAACCTGCGGGCCAATGGCAGAAAACAAGAGGGGTTATAATTACCGGAACTAACTTCAAGCAGGCGCAAAGCCCTGCGACAAAACCTGCGCCTGGTTAAGGGAGATGAGGCCCTTTCAAGCCCCTCTGGTGATAATTCTCTCCCCAGAGGTTTAATTCAGAGACGTTTTGATGCAACAGATGGCAGCCATATTTGGGGAACGCAGCGATCCTTTTTGGCAAATTAAATTGGAGGCAGTTAAAAATTATTTATCCCAAGGGGTCTTTACACGCACCCAGAATTCCTCTTACAGGGCTGCACTGCGGTGGAGTGACTGTACCATGTCCAGTAGCCCTGTCCCGCAATCTAATTTCTGCCTTAAAGGCTGGTCTTTGTGGAGCTGAGGTCTTTACAAACAACCAGGCTCTACAGAACAACATTAAAAAGTCACTCTTTCCCACTTGTTTCCCCAAGAGTAACTCTTATTTTAGGTGATAGCTTGATTAAAAAAATAAAAATTAAAAAAACAGATTGAGGATGTATAGCACAACATACTGGTAGGTGTTCTCCAAGCCCACGATTGAATGGCCCTCAAAACATCTGTGTCATTGTGTTGTGTGACAAAACTGCACATTTTAAAGCAGCCTTTTATTGTCCCCTTTTAAGGTGTCCCTGTGTAATGATCATGATGTTTAATCAGCATCTTGATATGCCGAACCTGTCAGGTGGTTGGATTATCTTGGCAAAGGACAAAAAAACTCACTAACAGTGATGTAAACAAATATGTGCCCAACATTTTTTAGAAATAGGCTTTTTATGCGTATGGAAAATGTCTGCAATTTTTTTTTTTGCTCATGAAACCAACACTTTACATGTTGCGTTTATATTTTTGTTCAGTATAATATATATATATATATATATATAATAGCCTATAACTAGGGACCAGAGTTTTTCTTGTTCAGGAAAAGTAACCAGCTGAGGGATGGAAGTCCTGTTGGCTCAGTAAAGGAGTCCCATCTCTCACCTGAGAATCCTGGGTCAGGGTTCTTCTTCTTCTTCTTTCTCTCCCACCGCTCAGCATCCTCAGCACTGATCTCTAGCAGTTTCACCCTGTCATAGTCCTCCCCTTTGGCCGCACACTCCTGAAATCACACAGAAACACACCAAGTCACTAAACAGCAACAGAGTACATACAATTACTAGATAAACTTATAACATGACTAATCTATTATCCTAAGGTACATAACTTGCAGCTGACCTGACATCTTTTTGACCAGCCAACAAAAAAACATCTTACGCGTGACTGTTCATCCAACAAGCAGAGTCTGATAATTATTTCACCTTAGCTCTGCCACTGTATATAGTCATTACTACATTAACAATATTACGTTGTGTCATAAACATCAAAAATCTCCCCGCAAGATAAAACACGCATCTTCATTTCACAGGTAGAATCGGGAAGTTTTGACTTCCCGTGTATTTGTCTGCTCATAGTGAACCACATGGTCCAGAATTCATAGTGAATGCACAATGGGGCCAGAGCAGTCAGCTCCAGCATTCATAGTGAATGCACAATGGGGCCAGAGCAGTCAGCTCCAGCATTCATAGTGAATGCACAATGGGGCCAGAGCAGTCAGCTCCAGCATTCATAGTGAATGCACAATGGGGCCAGAGCAGTCAGCTCCAGCATTCATAGTGAATGCACAATGGGGCCAGAGCAGTCAGCTCCAGCATTCATAGTGAATGCACAATGGGGCCAGAGCAGTCAGCTCCAGCATTCATAGTGAATGCACAATGGGGCCAGAGCAGTCAGCTCCAGCATTCATAGTGAATGCACAATGGGGCCAGAGCAGTCAGCTCCGCCTCACACCGAGCTGTAGTCTTTTAGAAGCTGGAAAGAAATGTCACCTTGTATATCTAGTAATGAATCTGCCGATCAGAACGTCGCTGAAAGACATCCAATGGCTCTATCGAACAAGGACAACCATATCTACATGCCGACAAACGTATAGTATGATCGGTATAACAGAGGCTTCGCGAAATGCCACAAAGCAGGACTACATTCATTCGGCGCTCAAATCCCAGCCTTCTTTGTGGACAATTGTGTGTGAAACTTCACTGATCTCGAAATGCCTCAGACACGATCAAAACAAACCCAAAATCAACCTCGGTGAAATTTCCCTTTATGCATAGCAGTCAACTTTCTACGTTGATAAAGAGGTAGCTAGCTACCTTTTTCTTTTCATCGGTCATGAGTTCCCACTCCAGACGGGCTTTCTTAGCCTCCCAGTTAGTTGGCAGCTTCAGTCTCTTGTCCTCCTCCACAACCTCCTTGTGATTGAGCTTGCGTGCTTCATTCTGAAACAGATCCCACAAAATACATCAATTCTAGAACTTGAAAACAAAGAACACAGATCCAAGCTATAAACTCAAGCTACTTGTGAGCTCAAATGAGGGTAGGCTACTAAGATGTTACTAACCCATTCATAAACGCTAACTACCTTTAGTATCCATTGACAATAGTATGTTCTGGCAGGGGAAGTTGTGATGAGCACCGATGCTCGTTCTGAACATTAAAAAACTCATTGCTTGCGGTATGGTTTTGGAATGTTGACGAGCTCAGGGCGAGGATTTCCTTCCAAAGAGACATCAGGGATTGTAATATACTCTATATTTCACGGAAGCATGACTCTATTGGGATATACTTTGGGTCCGTACAGCCAGTTGGGTTCTCAGTTCATTGCGCAGACAGGAATAAATATCTCTCCGGGAAGAAGGGCAGGGGTGTATGTTTCATGATTAACTACTCATGGTGTGATTGTGATAACATACAGAAACTCAAGTCTTTTTATTCACCCGACCTAGAATACCTCAATCAAATGCCGACCGTATTACATCCAAGGGTTAATTCTCTTCAGTTAGTCACAGCCGTGTATATTCCCCCCAAGTAGAGGTTGACCAATTATGATTTTTCAACATCGATACCGATTAATATATATACAGTGGGGCAAAAAAGTATTTAGTCAGCCACCAATTGTGCAAGTTCTCCCCCTTAAAAAGATGAGGCCTGTAATTTTCATCATAGGTACACTTCAACTATGACAGACAAAATGAGAAAAAAAATCCAGAAAATCACATTGTAGGATTTTTTATGAATTTATTTGCAAATTATGGTGGAAAATAAGTATTTGGTCACCTACAAACAAGCAAGATTTCTAGCTCTCACAGACCTGTAACTTATTTTTTAAGAGGCTCCTCTGTCCTCCACTCGTTACCTGTATTAATGGCACCTGTTTGAACTTGTTATCAGTATAAAAGACACCTGTCCACAACCTCAAAACAGTCACACTCCAAACTCCACTATGGCCAAGACCAAAGAGCTGTCAAAGGACACCAGAAACAAAATTGTAGACCTGCACCAGGCTGGGAAGACTGAATCTGCAATAGGTAAGCAGCTTGGTTTGAAGAAATCAACTGTGGGAGCAATTATTAGGAAATGGAAGACAGACAAGACCACTGATAATCTCCCTCGATCTGGGGCTCCACGCAAGATCTCACCCCGTGGGGTCAAAATGATCACAACGGTGAGCAAAAATCCCAGAACCACACGGGGAGACCTAGTGAATGACCTGCAGAGAGCTGGGACCAAAGTAACAAAGCCTACCATCAGTAACACACTACGCCGCCAGGGACTCAAATCCTGCAGTGCCAGACGTGTCCCCCTGCTTAAGCCAGTACATGTCCAGGCCCGTCTGAAGTTTGCTAGAGAGCATTTGGATGATCCAGAAGAAGATTGGGTGTCATATTGAATGTCATATGGTCAGATGAAACCAAAATATAACTTTTTGATAAAAAAAAGTTGCATCCAAAGAACACCATACCTACTGTGAAGCATGGGGGTGGAAACATCATGCTTTGGGGCTGTTTTTCTGCAAAGGGACCAGGACGACTGATCCGTGTAAAGGAAAGAATGAATGGGGCCATGTATCGTGAGATTTTGAGTGAAAACCTCCTTCCATCAGCAAGGGCATTGAAGATGAAACGTGGCTGGGTCTTTCAGCATGACAATGATCCCAAACACACCGCCCGGGCAAGGAAGGAGTGGCTTCGTAATAAGCATTTCACGGTCCTGGAGTGGCCTAGCCAGTCTCCAGATCTCAACCCCATAGAAAATCTTTGGAGGGAGTTGAAAGTCCGTGTTGCCCAGCAACAGCCACGAAACCTTGAATATTTCTCTCTATACCATTTGTATTTCGTATACCTTTGACTATTGGATGTTCTTATAGGCACTTTAGTATTGCCAGCCTAATCTCGGGAGATGATAGGCTCATAAACACCGCTGTGCTTCAAGCATTGCTAAGAGCTGCTGGCAAACGCAGTAAAGTGCTGTTTGAATAAATGCTTACGAGCCTGCTGCTGCCTACCACCGCTCAGTCAGACTGCTCTATCAAATCATAGACTTAATTATAATCTAATAAACACACAGAAATACAAGCCTTTGGTCATAAATATGGTAAGAAACTATAATTTTGAAATCAAAACGTTTATTCTTTCAGTGAAATACAAAACCTTTCCGTATTTTATCGAACGGGTGGCAACCCTAAGTCTACATATTGCACAACCTTCAAAGTTATGTCATAATTATGTAAAATTCTGGCAAATGAATTACTGTCTTGTTAGGAAGAAAACGTCTCCACAGTTCGCAACGAGCCAGGCAGCCCAAACTGCTGCATATACCCTGACTCTGCTTGCACTGAATGCAAAAGTAGTGACAATTTCCCTAGTTAATATTGCCTGCTAACATGAATTTCTTTTAACTAAATATGCAGGTTGAAAAAATATATACTTCTGTGTATTGATTTTAATAATGGCATTGATGTTTATGGTTAGCTACATTTGTGCAACGATTGTGCTTTTTTTGCAAATGTGCTTTTGTTAAATCACCACCTGTTTGGCGAAGTAGGCTGTGATTCAACAATAAATTAACAGGCACTGCATTGATTATATGCAACGCAGGACAAGCTAGTTAACCTTGGAATATCATCAACTATGTGTAGTTAACTAGTGAAGATATGAAAAAAACAATCAATCTTCACAAGATAAGTTTAATGTTAGCTAGCAACTTACCTTGGCTCCTTGCAGCCACAAGGTCCTTTTGATGCTGCACTCCATAACAGGTGCCACGCAGTCTCCTCATGGACTGCAATGTAATCAGCCATAATCGGCATCCAAAAAGGCTGATAACCGATTGTTATGAAAACTTGAAATCGGCCCTAATTAAAATTGGCCATGCCGATTAAATCGGTCGACCTCTACCCTCAAGCTGATACCACCACGGCCCTCAAAGAACTTCACTGGACTTGATGCAAATAGGCAGTGGCTGGGACTGAGATGTCACAGGAAGACCAAAAAAGATCATCAAGGACAACAACCACCCGAGCCACTGCCTGTTCACCCCGCTATCATCCAGAATGCGAGGTCAGTACAGGTACATCAAAGCTGGGACTGAGAGACTGAAAAACAGCTTCTATCTCAAGGCCATCAGACTGTTAAATAGCCATCACTAGCACATCAGAGGCTGCTGCCCTATATACATAGACTTTAAAATCACTGGCCACTAATAATAAAACACTAGTCACTTGAATAATGTTTACATATTTTGCATTACTTATCTAATATGTATATACCATCTTCTATTCTACTGTATCTTAGTCTATGCTGCTGACCAAATATTTATATATTCTTAATTCATTCCTTTAGATGTATGTATTGTTGTGGAATTGTTAGATATTACTTGTTTGATATTACTGCACTGTTGGAGCTAGAAACACAAGTATTTCGCTACACCTGGAATAACATCTGCTAAACAAGTGTATGTGACCAATAACATTTGATTTGCATAGATTCCCTTTGGCTTTTGCTTTGGACGGTAAGATTAATTAAATCAATATAGCCAGCTGCTGGCTTTTTGGATATATTTTTGGTCTATAAGGAGAAACGTTAGGCTCCTTTAGTCCATTAATGGGCCAAGAGGTTACTAGAAAGTGTCTGAAATAGGAGAATCTTTGAACAAACTCACCCTTTTGAAATGCAGTTCCCGGAATTTTCGGAGTCTCTCCTCTCTCTTCTGAGATGCAGTACTTTCGGTCGGCTCATAACTGACCGAAGCAGATCCCTAATAAATCGCATAAACATTAGCTAGCTAACATAAGTACTAACTCGAATGTTGGAACCATGCTGTACAATGGCAAGACACAGCAAGGTAACGTTAGCTAAGTTATCATGCTAATCCATACCACAAACACATCAGTGGTTAAAAGCAAATCGAAAAACATCTAGCTAAGAGGTATAAAGGGAATGGTCTGAAAAGCTAGCAAGTTAGCTAGCTACGGCTGTTAGCGCTAGCCATGAGACTGTAAACAGACATTAGAAGTACTGATATGGGTTCTCCATTGGGTACACTAATATATTTCAAATGTCAGTTTGATTTTCAATAACTGTATATCTTAGTCAAAACTAATGAACCACCCCCTTTTTATTATTTCAAGTTATAATTCGTCAAAACACCAACCTCAGCGCAGGACGCCATCGTTGAGCTGGCAGTCAGGAAGTCTTCGCCCTGAATGTCGGATGTTACGCAATGAACAAAACAGGACCGTGATCATAGAAATATTGTAAAATCAATCAAAGATCTCATATTATTTTGCTTATTTAGATTTATTTAATGAGATTCAAGAGGGGGGGGGGTCAATGGGCTACTATATTGTCATGGTGTCAATAACATATTCAGGAATTCATTGATAGGTAGATACAAAAATGTCAACATGTTTTCAAGTGATCCTTTCACCCAATTGAATAGCCCACAACTTCAACCACAGATGTGCACATATTTTTGATAGGTTTGCTAATTAATTATTTCCGGTAAGATACTACCACTAACCTAAGCTTTTTTTTAAATGTTCTGTAAGAATTGAGGATCAAAGAACAGTGACTCATTGGATATGTCAGGGAGACATGAACCAGAATCCGTACTGACAGGAGACGTTTGATATTGCGAATATCCTTTAAACCCACGAAGCAGACATTCAACTTTGTATTCACCAGCTTGTCAAGTTTAATCATGTCAAAATAAGTTTGTTACTCACAAAATATGGAGTTTCGATTAGCACCTATCGTCATTTCCTGTCGTCACGTTACGGTCAGTATGTACTTCCAAAAAAGGTCTAAATGAAATAGTTACATACAACCGGGGAAAAAATCCTCTTCGGCCTTGTCAATGTATTCAGCTATTGTAGACTTAAGACCTGTGCATGGCAGTAAGGTTAGTGTTATGCTATCCGGGATCATTGGAATGTGAGCGATTGGAAGTGCCGAATAGTCTTTTTCTTTCAGTTGATTGTACATTTTTATTTAGACTTTTTTTGTAAGTACATACCGGCCGTGACAGCAGTAAATGACGACAGATACTAATCGAAACTCCATATTTGGAGAGTAAGAAACAATTTTTGACATTATTAAGCTTGAAAAGCTGGTGAACGGCAAGTTGAATAGCTGCTTCCTGGGCTCAAATGAGATTCCCCATATCAAAGTCTCATTTAAGGCCAGATTCTGGTTCAAGGGAGACATAGCCATTAGTTGCACAAACTATGACAAAAACCTGTAAAATTATGACCAGATAGACAGCTATCTGATTATTAATCTGAGCCTAGAGGAAAGTCTTTGTCCTCAGGCCTAGAGGAAATCCAAAGTCATTCTACTACCCAAGAGTGGTAAACTGTTGGAAAAAGTTGTGTTTGGCCAAATACAATGCTATTTTTCTGTAAACACATGAACAACATACTTTCAGCATGCTTATAGAGAAGGGCACTCAACAGGTACTGCACTGAGACAAATGTCTGATTATTGGTTGAAATAAATTCATAATTAGAAGATTGTGGGAGCTGTACTGTTACATTTCAGTGTAGCCTTTGATATTATTGACCTGTTGTTGAGAACTTACGTGTTATGACTTTTCAACGTCTGTCATATCGTGAATTTGGAACTATCTATCGAAGAGTTTTCTTTAATGGAAGCTTCTCTAATATCAAACATGTAAAGTGTGGTGTACCACAAGGCAGCTCTGTAGGCCCTCTACTCTTTTCTATTTTTTACCAATGACCTGCCACTGGCATTAAACAAAGCATGTGTGTCCATGTATGCTGATGATTCAACCATATACTCATCAGCAACCACAGCTAATGAAGTAATTGACACCCTTACCAAAGAGTTGTAGTCTGTTTTGGAATGGGTGGCCAGTAATAAACTGGTCCTGAACATCTCTAAAACTAAGAGGATTGTATTTGGTACAAATCATTCCCTAAGTTCTAGACCTCAGCTGAATCTGGTAATGAATGCTGTGGCTGTTGAACAAGTTGAGGAGACTAAATTACTTGGTGTTACCTTAGATTGTAAACTGTCATGGTCAAAACATATAGATTCAATGGTTGTAAAGATGGGGAGAGATCTGTCCGTAGTTAAAAGAGTTGCTCTGCTTTTATGACACCGCACTCCAAAAAGCAAGTCCTGCAGGCTCTAATTTTGTCTTATCTTGAGCATTGTCTAGTCGTGTGGTCGAGTGCTGCAAGGAAAGAACAGAGTGGCAGGTCTTGCTCTTCACTGTAATCAGAGGTCTAATATAAATACTATGCATGCCAGTCTCGCTTGGCTAATAGCTGAGGAGAGACTGACTGCATCACTTCTTATTTTTATAAAAAAATGAATGTGTTGAAAATTCCAATTTTTTTGCATAGTTAACTTACACAGAGCTTTGACACTCACACTTACCCCACCAGCCATGCCACCAGGGATCTTTTCACAGTCCCCAAATCCAGAACAAATTCAAGAAAGCGTACAGTATTATATAGAGCCATTATTGCATGGAACTCCTTTACATCTCATATTTCTTGAAACCAGCAAACCTGGTTTCAAAATACAGATTAAGCAACACCTCACAGTACAACGCCTCTCCCCTATTTGACCTAGATAGTTTGTGTGTGTATTGATATGTAGGCTATGAATGTAGTTCAGTCCTTGTCTATTAATGTTCTGTATTATGTAATGTTTCATGTTTTGTGTGGACTCCAGGAAGAGTAGCTACTGCTTTCTCAACAGCTAATGGGGACCCTAATAAAATACCAAATACCACTATAGCAAATTGTGTCATTCTGTGCGAGCCAAATCTTTTATTGTGACACCATGAAAAAAGTAATTGCTTTGCATCTTGCATTTCATAACATCTGTGTTGAAATTATAACCAGATGTTTACTTTTTTCTTTTAATGTTTAATCAAACAAAATATTGGAAATAAGCGTCACGCATATTGTGATTACAGATATGACTGGAAGCAATAGAGTAGAAAGTATGAAAGGTCAGACATCAGTTTCATGTAAAGTCAGATGTCAGATTTCCACACTGACAGAGACCAGAGACCATGGCAGTGACTGTTGATTTGTTTGAAGTCTCAGTTGTTATGCTCTTTCACTAAACAGAAATGGAAACTCATGACAATTAACAATGCATCTATTTCTTTGCTAATTCAATACAGTATACATTAGGCTTAGGTCTGAATATATGTATTAAATATGATTTTAAGATCTGATCGTAAGACAGAAGTAAAACCTTTTCAACTGCAACTTTAGCATGTTTGACTTGCCAGAATGGATGTATTCCCTATTTGATTGCATTATACTAATATAGCTCCACTTAATTAGGATGTAATTAAGTGTAGTTTATAGTCTTAGATTAAAGCATCCTAGATCACAGGCAATGTTAATGGAGTGATGCATTTTCACTGGGAACCAGATGGGAGCACATCACAGTGAAGCAAAACAACACTAATGTAATGGGCAGGGCCCTGCCATTGGAAATAAAAAAGAGGGTAAAGTGCTTGAAAAAAGAAATAGCAATGGAACACAAAATGGTGGCTTAGAGAACATTTATTTTGATATAGTGAAGGAGACAGTAACCTGACTCAGGCTAGTAGGATTTGCTCTTTTGACTCCATGTCTTCCTCATACTTTGGCAAATGATGATATGCATCTGAGCATCTGCGCTTTTGAATGAGCGTGTGGCATGTCCTCTTTGTTGTTACTCAAAAGCAATACATCTCTCCAGCGCCATTAATCTTTCCAGATTTTGACATATACAGTACCGTTCAAAAGTTTGGACACATCAACTCATTCCAGGGTTTTTCTTTTTTTAAACTATTTTCTACATTGTGTAGAATAATAGTGAATACATCAAAACTATGAAATAACACATATGGAATCATGCAGTAACCAAAAAAGGGATAAACAAATCAGAATATATTTTATATTTGAGATTCTTCAAAGTAGCAACCCTTTGCCTTGATGACAGCTTTGCACACTCTTGGCATTGTCTCAACCAGCTACATGAGGTAGTCACCTGGAATGCATTTCAATTAAAAGGTGAGCCTTGTTAAAAGTTTATTTGTGAAATTTCATTCCTTCTTAATGTGTTTCAGCCAATCAGTTGTGTTGAGACAATGTAGAGGAGGTATACAGAAGATAGCCCTATTTGGTAAAAGACCAAGTCCATATTATGGCAAGAACAGCTCATATAAGCAAAGAGAAACAACAGTCCATCATTACTTTAAGACATGAAGGTCAGTCAATCTGGAGAACTTCAAGAACTTTGAAAGTTTCTTGAAGTGCAGTCGCAAAAACCATCAAGCTCTCTCATGAGGAGCGCCACAGGAAAGGAAGACCCAGAGTTACCTCTGCTGCAGAGGATAAGATCATTAGAGTTAACTGCACCTCAGATTGCAGCTCAAATAAATGCTTCACAGAGTTCAACTCACAAACACATCTCAACATCAACTGTTCAAAGGAGACTGCTTGATTCAGGCCTTCATGTTTGAATTGCTTCAAAGAAACCACTATTAAAGGACACCAATAATAAGAAGAAACTTGCTTGGGCCAAGAAACACGAGCAATTGACATTAGACCGGTGGAAATCTGGTTACTACATGATTCCAAATGTGTTATTTCATAGTTTTGATGTCTTCACTATTATTCTACAATGTAGAAAACAGTCAAAAATAAAGACAAACCCTTGAATGAGTTGGTGTGTCAAAACACTTGACTGGTACTGGATATATTCTTAGTTGTACATCATCCACATACTTCACACAGGCACACACACTCACACTCACGACAGTTTAACCAATAACTTCCTTCAAGAGTTCACCATTACAAATAACCTGAAGTAGTGAACTGTCACGTCTGCTCCTGCTCCTCCCCTCCGGCGTACGACGTCTCCAGAGTACTAACCACAAGTCCTGGGATTCCTCATTACGTACACCTGGCACTCATCATTACGCGTACCTGTGAATCATTATTATTCACACATGGACTCCATTACCCTCATAATTTCCTCCCATTTCTATGTCACTCTCCCAGGTTCACTCACCAGTTGGTATTGTTCTTGTGTATTGGTGTTCTGCCTTATGTTAGTGCCGTGTTCTTGGTTTGGTTGTTTTATTAAAACATTTCACCTGCACCTGCTTCCAACTCACCGCCCCATCATTACAGAATACCAACTCAAAATATGGAAGCAGCAGGACAACCATACATCTCCGAGACGATCAATGAACAAGGTGACCTTCTTCGTCAACACCATGATCAGCTGGCTCAACTGGGGACGGCCATGGAAGAGGTTCTCCTCAGTCTACAATGTCTCAACAGCGGAGGATATTCTGGAGCCTGTCTACCCAACGAGTCAGCACACCAGCCCATTCAGCAACCCGCTCAGGTCAGCGATGCCCATCTATCTCTCCCGGAGAAATATGACGGGACACCATCCAAATGCCGTGGCTTCCTTCTTCAGTGCTCCCTCTATTTCGCACAGCAGATGGGAGCTCCCCCACCGAGAGGTCTAAGGTTGTCACGGTTATTTCTCTGCTGACTGGACGAGGATTGGAATGGGCTACGGCCGTCTGGGAGAGAGGAGGAGTTGAGTCTTATGGGGGTTCATGGCTCTGTTTAAATGTATTTTTGATCATCCCGGGGAGGTCAGAGAGGGAGATGAGCGTCTGCTTCAGCTCCAGCAGGGGAATCAGATGGCTGCTGAGTATGCACTTACCTTCCGGGACAATAGCAGCTTCCAGTGGATGGAATGAGCCGGCGCTCAGCACATTATTTAGAAGAGGTCTGCACAAGGAGGTCCAGAGGGAACTGGCCTGCCAAGATGACAACCTCACCCTGGACGCACTCATTGCGATGGCCATCCATCTGGATAACCTCCTCCGGGAGCGTCGGCATCTACATCGCTTCTCTCCCTCCTTCGGCGAGTGTTCGGGATCAGAGCCTAAACCCTGGGAGGTAAGTGTCACACGCTTTCCCGCGGCGGAAAGACGCAGACGGATGCAGCTGGGGCTCTGTCTGTACTGTGGCCAGGGAGGGCACAGTACAGACAGAGTTGATGATATCTGGAAATGTGCACGTACACCCTGGCCCATCAACTGTAGCTAGCCCCAACTCTGACTTGTGCTCTGATATCTGCTTCACTGATTTCTGCTCCCGTAAATGCCTGGGTTTTCTGCACGTTAACACTAGAAGCTTATTACCTAAAATGGATCAATTGAAAGTGTGGGTTCAGAGCTCCAATCCAGATGTGTTGGTTGTTCCTGAGATGTGGTTAAGGAAGTGTGCTTTGAATACTGATGTTAACCTTTCTGGTTATAACCTTTTTACGACAAGATAGATCTTCCAAAGGTGGGGGAGTGGCAATCTCTACCAAGGATTACCTTCAGTGCTCGGTTGTCTCCACCAAGTCTGCCGCCCAAACAATTTGATTTGCTGGTTTTAAACTTTAAAATAGCTCTTTGTTGACTGTTGCTGGGTGCTATCGTCCTCCATCAGCACCGGCCTATACCCTACCTGCCCTAAGCTCTCTACTGGCTCCTCACACCAAGTCTGAATTTGTCCTGCTATGTGACCTAAACTGGGACATGCTTAAACCACCTGACCAAGTCCTAAAGCAATGGGACTCCCTAAATCTTTCTTAGCTTATTACCAATCCCACTATGTATGACTCCAAACACCCAGAAAAGGCTACTCTTCTTGATGTTATCCTCAGAAATAATCCTGATAGGTATCCGTCTGGTGTTTTCTGTAATGACCTCAGTGATCACTGTTTTAATCACTGTGTTCGTAATGGCTGCTCAGTGAAACGACCTGTCCTGATTTGTCATAGACGCTTGCTAAAAAACTGTAATCTCCTGACCCCTCCTGTCTCAGCCTCCAGTATTTATGCTGCAGTAGTTTATGTGTCGGGGGGCTAGGGTCAGTTTGTTGTATCTGGAGTACTTCTCCTGTCCTATTCGGTGTCCTGTGTGAATTTAAGTGTGCTCTCTCTAATTATATTTTTCTCTTATTTCGGAGGACCTGAGCCCTAGGACCATGCCTCAGGACTACCTGACATGATGACTCCTTGCTGTCCCCAGTCCACCTGGCCGTGCTGCTGCTCCAGTTTAAACTGTTCTGCCTTATTATTATTCGACCATGCTGGTCATTTATGAACATTTGAACATCTTGGCCATGTTCTGTTATAATCTCCACCCGGCACAGCCAGAAGAGGACTGGCCACCCCACATACCCTTTTTCCTCTCTAGGTTTCTTCCTAGGTTTTGGCCTTTCTAGGGAGTTTTTCCTAGCCACCGTGCTTCTACACCTGCATTGCTTGCTGTTTGGGGTTTTAGGCTGGGTTTCTGTACAGCACTTTGAGATATCAGCTGATGTACGAAGGGCTATATAAATACATTTGATTTGATTTTGATTTGATTTGATTTAATGCGCAGGCCTTCCTTCATGAACTAGCCTCTGTAAAATGGTATAGAATCAGCTTGATCCCCTCTGTCGAAGACACTTGGACCTTCTTTTTTTTCTTTTTTTTCAGTGGTATTGTTAACAAACACGCCCCCATAAAGAAAATGAGAATTAAAAACAGGTTCAGCCCCATGGTTCGACAGTGATCTTGCAGAGTTACTCCACCGCAAGAATTGCATTTGGCGAAAGGCTCGGCACACGCATACTCAGGCTGACTGGCTCTCGTTCAGGCAGAACGAGAAATAAGTGCACTCAGGCTATCCAGAAGGCCTAAGGTAGCTCCCTTAAGGAGCAGTTCTCTCTCTCTGTGGGTCTAACCCAAAGAAGTTCTGGAAAACGATTAAAGACCTGGAGAATAAACCCTCCTCTTCACAGCTGCCCATGTCCCCTAAAGTTGATGATGTGGTTGTTACTGACAAGAAGCACATGGCTGAGCTCTTTAATCACTACTTCATTAAGTCAAGATTCCTATTTGACTCAGCCATGCCTCCTTGCCTGTCAAACATTTTCTCATCTACCACCCGTTTGAATGCGACTATCACCGATGCTTCTCCCCCTTTTTCACCTGCCCCGCTACAAAGTTTCTCCCTGCAGACAGTCACTGAGTCCGAGGTGCTAGAGCAGCTCCTGAAACTTGACCCCAAAAAAACATCTGGGTCAGATGGTTTAGACCCTTTCTTCTTTAAGGTTGCTGCCCCTATTATCGCCAAGCCTATCTCTGACCTTTTTAACCTGTCTCTCCTTTCTGGGGAGGTTCCCATTGCTTGGAAGGCAGCCATGGTTTGTCCTTTATTTAAAGGGGGAGATCAAGCTGATCCTAACTGTTATAGGCCTATTTCTATTTTGCCCTGTTTATCAAAAGAGATGGAAAAATTTGTCAATAATCAACTGACTGGCAATCTTGATGTCTATAGTATTCTCTCTGGTATGCTATCTGGTTTCCACTCAGGTTATGGATGTGTCACTGCAACCTTAAAGGTCCTCAATGATGTCACCACTGCCCTTGATTCTAAGCAGTGTTGTGCTGCTATTTTTATTGACTTGGCCAAAGATTTTGATACGGTAGACAATTCCATTCTTGTGGGCCGACTAAGGAGTATTGGTGTCTCTGAGGGGTCTTTGGCCTGTTTTGCTAACTACCTCTCTCAAAGAGTGCAGTGTATAAAGTCAGAACATCTGCTCTCAGCCACTGCCTGTCACCAAGGGAGTACCCCAAGGCTCAATCCTAGGCCCCACACTCTTCTCAATTTACATCAACAACATAGCTCAGGCAGTAGGAAGCTCTCTCATCCATTTATATGCAGATGATACAGTCTTGTACTCAGCTGCCCCCTCCCCGGATTTTGTGTTAAATGCTCTACAGCAAAGCTTTCTTAGTGTCCAACAATATTTCTCTACCCTTAACCTTGGTCTGAACACCTCCAAAACAAAGATCATGTGGTTTGGTAAGAAGAATTCCCCTCTCCCCACAGCTGTTATTATTACCTCTGAGGGTTTAGAGCTTGAGGTAGTCCCCGCATACAAGTACTTGGGAGTATGGCTAGACAGTACACTGTCCATCTCTCAGCACATATCAAAGCTGCAGGCTAAAGTTAAATTTAGACTTGATTCCCTCTATCGTAATCGCTCCTATTTCACCCCAACTGCCAAACTAACCTTGATTCAGATCACCATCCTACCCATGCTAGATTACGGAGACAGAATTTATAGATCAGCAGGTAAGGGTGCTCTCGAGCGGCTAGATGTTCTTTACAGTTCGCCCATCAGATTTGCCACCAATGCTCCTAATAGGACACATCACATCACATCACATCACTGCACTGCACTCTATACTCTTCTGTAAACTGGTCATCTCTGTATACCCATTGCAAGACTCACTGGTTGATGCTTATTTATAAAACCCTCTTAGGCCTCACTCTTCCCTATCTGAGATATCTACTGCAGCCCTCATCCTCCACATACAACACCCGTTCTGCCAGACACATTCTGTTAAAGGTCCACAAAGCACACACATCCCTGGGTTGCTCGTCTTTTCAGTTTGCTGCAGCTAGCGACTGGAACGAGCTGCAACAAACACTCAAACGGGACAGTTTTATGTCAATCTCTTCATTCAAAGACTCAATCATGGACACTCTTACTGACAGTTGTGGCTGCTTTGCGTGATGCATTGTTGTCTCTACCTTATTGTCCTTTGTGCTGTTGTCTGTGCCCAATAATGTTTGTACCTTGTTTTGTGCTGCTACCATGTTGTGTTGCTACCATGTTGTTGTTATGTTGTATTGCTACCATGCTGTGTTGTCATGTGTTGCTGCCTTGCTATGTTGTTGTCTTAGGTCTCTCTTTATCTAGTGTTGTTTCTCTTGTCGTGATGTGTGTTTTGTCCTATATTTATGTTATTTTTTATTTATTTATTTATTTAGTTTTTAATCCCAGCCCTCGAGGTCTTTTCCTTTTGGTAGGCCGTCATTGTTCTTAACTGACTTGCCTAGTTAAAGAAAGGTTAAATAAAGAATTAAAATTAAAGGAGCCCTGGACCAGGAGTGAGTTTTCAATCTCAATCTCTTCCTGTTAGACTCTTTTTAGTACTCATCACTCTGGCTGACTGTCCCTCATGCTCTGCACATCTTTAGTGGATTCCGGCGCCGCGGGGAACTTTATGGATCAGATCCTTGCCTCCTCTCTCAATATTACTACCTACCCCCTCTCCTCTCCTTTTCCAGTTCAAAGTCTCGACTCTCGGCCTCTAGGATCCAGAACCATCACACACATCACCCAACCACTCACCCTCACCGTCGAGCACAATCACCAGGAAAACATCCCCTTCTTCATCACCAGTGCTCCAGTTCACCTGAATGCCGGAAGACCTGCTTCCTGTCCCCTGTGTTTCCACATCGGTTGAGTGTCCTGTGGTTGACCTCCAGCCCAACATCCAGGAGGAATATCAGGATCTAAGGGAGGTATTCTCCAAGACCCATGCTACCTGTCTCCCTTCTCAGGCCGGTGGTTCCTGGTCCCCTAGCGGATGCTGTCCCCCACGACACACCTCCAGCCCCCCCTGGACATCGAGGCGTACTCTGTCAGATCGCTACTGGACTCCTGACGTCATGGGGGTCGGCTCCAGTATCTGGTAGACTGGGAGGGTTATGGGCCAGAGGAGCGGTGTTGCGTTCCGGTGGAGGACATTCTGGACCCCAACATCATCTGTGATTTCCACCTTCGCCACCCGGACCGACCCGCTCCACGTCCTCCTGGTTGGCGTCGTCCTGCAGCTGGAGCCGCACGTCGGGGGGGGGGAGGGCTCCTCCCCTCCGACGTACTACGTCGCCAGAGTACTAACCACCGGTCCTGGGATTCATCATTACACACACCTGGCACTCATCATTACGCACACCTGTGAATCATTATGATTCGCACCTGGACTCCATTACCCTCATGATTTCCTCCCCTTTTATGTCACTCTCCCAGGTTCACTCACCAGTTGGTATTGTTCTTGTGTACCGCCGTTCTGCCATATGTTAGTGTCATGTTCTTGGTTTTGTTGTTTTATTAAAAAGTTTCACCTACACCTGCTTCTGACTCACCGCCCCATCATTACATGAACACATGAACAAATCAATGGAAGAAAGGAATGGGAGTCCTTAGATGTTCCAATGTTTTGGACTGCTTCTCCTCCAGCCCTTCTTGAATAAATCACTGTCTCTTCCAGAGCTGTAAAGGCTGATTAAAGCAGCACATTCAGGACCATTACTCTAATCACACTGTTTGGAGATCAGCTTTAGAAAAAACATATCAGACACAATTACTCCAGGAGCCAGGAGGACACCCATATTGTGTTTACTCCAAGTATCCATCTGGACAAAAGGCATGTTGACGCATACTGGGTGTTGCAGTTACCAGGCACGCCACCTCCAATAGGCCTGGGTTAGGGTGGACAAAGATGGCTTATTCTAGAACCAACAGTGTCAGTCATTTCTATGGCCTTATAGGAGAATAGGGCCCAGTAGGGTTCAAATTTGATGGGCTTTAAATTAGGAACCCTGACTGGCCCTGTACCCCACAGCCCACCAATAGTAAGAATCAGCAGTTCTGTCACTGCCTGTTATGGGATTTTGAACACCCATAACAGTAGGAGATGGGACGACCATGGGTTTGGGCCACCCAAAAAAAGCTGAACCAACACTCTTCAATATGAACTTTTCCAGTGAGGCAAATAGGGTAATGTGATATGTTCAAATACATTATGCTACTAGGGCGCGTTTATGAATATGTCATATGGCTTCAGAGTACTTTAGAATCTTTCCTCATTCTTCAAAATGCACTTGATGTTGGTCCAATTTGCTATCCACCACTGTTATACAGTACATTTGGGAAATTATTCACACCCCTTCTTCCACATTTTGTTTCATTACAGTTAAATCCTCATTAATCTACACACAATACCCCATAACTGCAAAGTGAAAGCAGGTATTTAGAAATGGTTGCAAATTTATAAAAAAAATAAAAAACAGAACTACCTTATTTACATAAGTATTTGAAATTGAGCTCAGGTGCATACTGTTTCCATTGATCGTCCTTGAGCTGTTTCTACAACTCTATTGGTGTCCACCTGTGGTAAATTCAATTGATTGGGCCTGATTTGGAAAGTCTATATAAGGTCCCACAGTTAACAGTGCATGTCAAAGCAAAATCCAAAAGGTTGATGAGGTTGATGGAATTGTCCGTAGAGCGCCGAGACAGGATTGTGTCGAGGCACATATCTGGGGAAGGGTACCAAGAAATATCTGCAGCATTTAAGGTCCCCAAGAACACAGTGGCCTCCATCATTCTTAAATGTAAAAAGTTTGGAACGACCAAGACTCTTCCTAGAGCTGGCCACCCAGCCAAACTGAGCAATCGGGGATAGATGGGTCTTGGTCAGGGAGGTGACCAAGAATTCGATGGTCACTCTGACAGAGCTCCAGAGTTTCTCTGTGGAGATGGGAGAACCTTCCAGATGGACAACCATCTTTGCAGCATTTCACCAATCAGGCCCTTATGGTAGAGTGGCCCGATGGAAGCCACTCCTCAGTAAAAGGTACATGACAGGCAGCTTGGAGTTTGCCAAAAGGCAAGTAAAGAACTCTCAGACCATGAGAAGCAAGATTATCTGGTAAGATCTATCCAAGATTGAACTCTTTGGCCAGAATGCCAAGCGTCACGTCTGGAGGAAACCTGGCACAATCCCTACGGTGAAGCATGGGGGTTGCAGCATCATGCTGTGGGGATGTTTTTCTGCTGCAAGGACTGGGAGACTAGTCAGGGTCGAGGCAAAGATGAACAGACCAAAGTACAGAGAGATCCTTGATGAAAACCTGCTCCAGAGTGCTCAGAACCTCAGACTGAGGCAAAGGTTCACCTTCCAACAGGACAGCGACCCTAAGCACACAGCCAAGACAATGCAGGAGTGGCTTCGGGACAAGTCTCTGAATGTACTTGAGTGGCCCAGCCAGAGCCCGGACTTGAACCTGATCGAACATCTCTGGACAGACCTGAAAATAGCTGTGCAGCAACACTCCCCATCCAACCTGACAGATCTTGACGGGATCTGCAGAGAAGAATGGGAGAAACTACCCAAATACAGGTGTGTCAAGCTTGTAGCGTCATACCCAAGAAGACTCAAGGCTGTAATCACTGCCAAAGGTGCTTCAACAAAGTACTGAGTAAAGGGTCTGAAAACTTATGTAAATGTGATATCAGTTTTCTTTGTTTATATACATTTGCAAAAATGTATAAAAACCTGTTTTTGCTTTGTCATTATGGGGTATTGTGTGCAGATTGATCATGATTTTAAAAAATCCATTTTATAATAAGGCTGTTACGTAACAAAATGTGAAAAAAGTCAAGGGGTCTGAATACTTTCCGAATGCACTGTATGTTTTTTACATGGGGAAATGCATTTGGCTTGTGTTATCTTTCTTTAATAACCCACCCCCTGTTCCTCTACCCCAGTGATATCGCTCTGTGGGCAGGGCCTCTCTGTATGAGCAGCTGCTTCACATCTGGAATTTAATATAAACATCATGTCCAATAAAATCATTCCATTTCCTTAATTACTATTCCTGTCATTTCCGCACTAAATGAAAAGTTATTAATTCTGGGCCAACACAAACACACTCCTCCAATATGAGGAGCTACTCCTGAAGCTGCACCACCCCGACTACAGGGCGTTGTCACTGGGCTGGAAACCCCACATGTAGGGGGGTACACAAGGTTTCTGCCCGTGTGTGTGTGTGTGTGGGGGGGGGGGGGGGGGGGGGGGAATAGTGCCGCATATTTTAATTGAACACGAAATGGCGTCTTGTTTTCCATACCCTCCAAATCGACCACTGAAGCCAGTAAAACCATGACAGGCGCAACCGCTCGTTTTGTCTCCCTCTCTCTCTCTCTCTCTCTCTCTCTCTCTCTCTCTCTCTCTCGCTCTCTTTCTTTCACTGCTTCTCAGTATATTCAACACATGCCTTTAATGACTGTCCTGCCGTTTTTCTCTCTCCAGCCCAGTACCTCTCTCTTTTCTTCAATACATTTTTTTCACTCATTTCTTTCACACACTCTGACTGTCTGTGTTTCTCCCATGCCTGAGATTCTATGTGTTGATGACAGCCAGGGCCCTGCTGGTGACCCGCCTGTTGGCATCCTGCCTGGAGTCGTGACCTTTGGCCAGCCTGGTGGCATCCTGCCTGAAGTCCTGCCTGGTGGCCAGCCTGGTGGCCAAAGGAATTGTATGATAGTGTGAGGGTATGCGATTTTCTCACAGCACATACCCTCACACTATCATATAGTGCCTTCGGAAAGTATTCAGACCCCTTGACTTTCTCCACATGTTGTTAGGCGACAGCCTTATTCTAAATGTATTCATCTACACACAATACCCCATAATCTACACACAACACCCCATAATGACAAAGCAAAAATGGGTTAGAAGAAATGTATTAAAAATACAAAACTTAAATATTAAATATTTAGTGCTTTATCCGGGTAGCCGGAAATTGGGGCATTGCAGTAGTCTAACCTAGAAGTGACAAAAACATGGATGAATTTTTCTGCATCATTTCTGATCTTTGCAAGGTTATGTAGATGGAAAAAAGCTGTCCTTGAAACAGTCTTGATATGTTCGTCAAAAGAGAGATCAGGGTCCAGAGTAACGCCAAGGTCCTTCACAGTTTTATTTGAGATGACTATACAACCATCAAAATTAATGGTCAGATTCAACAGAAGATCTCTTTGTTTCTTGGGACCTAGAAAAGGCATCTCTGTTTTGTCCGAGTTTAAAAGTAGAACATTTACAGCCATCCGCTTCCTTATGTCTGAAACACAGGCTTCCAGCGAGTGCATTTTTGGGCTTTGCCATGTTTCATTGAAATGTACAGCTGTGTGTCATCCGCATAGCAGTGAAAGTTAACATTATGTTTTCGAATGACATCCCCAAGAGCTAAAATATATAGTGAAAACAATAGTGGTCCTAAAACGGAACCTTGAGGAACCCCGAAATGTACAGTTGATTTGTCAGAGAACAAACCATCCACAGAGACCAACTGATATCTTTCCAACAGATAAGATCTAAACCAGGCCAGAACTTGTCCATGTAGACCAATTTGGGTTTCCAATCTCTCCAAAAGAATGTGGTGATCGATGGTATCAAAAGCAGCACTAAGGTCTTGGAGCACGGGTATAAGGCTACAAGCTTGGCACACCTTTATTTAGGGAGTTTCTCCCATTTTTCTCTGCAGATCCTCTCAAGCTCTGTCAGGTTGGATAGGGAGAGTTGCTGCAAAGCTGTTTTCAGGTCTCCCCAGAGATGTTCGATCGGGTTCAAGTCCGCGCTTTGGCTGGGCCACTCTAGGACATTCAGAGACTTGTCCCGAAGCCACTGCTGCATTGTCTTGTCGGTTGGATGGTGAACCTTCGCTCCCTTGCTCCGTTCATCTTTGCCTCAATCCTGACTAGTCTCCCAGTCCCTGCCACTGAAAAACATCCCCACATTCTGGTGCTGCCACCACAATGCTTCACCATAGGGATGGAGCCAGGTTTCCTCCAGACGTGACACTTGGCATTCCCAGCCAAAGAGTTCAATCTTGGTTTCATCAAATCAAATCAAATCACATTTCATTTGTCACATACACATGGTTAGCAGATGTTAATGCGAGTGTTGCGATATGCTTGTGCTTCTAGTTCCGACAATGCAGTAATAACCAACGAGTAATCTAACCCAACAATTCCACGACTACTACCTTATACACACAAGTGTAAAGGGATAAAGAATATGTACATAAGGATATATGATTGAGTGATGGTACGGAACGGCATAGGCAAGATGCAGTAGATGGTATGGAGTACAGAATATACATATACATATGAGATGAGTAATGTAGGGTATATAAACATAAAGTGGCATAGTTTAAACTGGCTTGTGATACATGTATTACATAAAGATGGCAAGATGCAGTAGATGATATAGAGTACAGTATATACATATACATATGAGATGAGTAATGTAGGATATGTAAACATTATATTAAGTGGCATTGTTTAAAGTGGCTAGTGATACATTTTTACATCAAGACCAGAGAATCTTGTTTCTCATGGTTTGAGAGTCTTTAGGTACCTTTTGGCAAACTCCAAGTAGGCTGTCATGCGTCTTTTACTGAGGAGTGGCTTCCGTCTGGCCACACTACCATAAAGGCCTAATTGTTGGAGTGCTGCAGAGATGGTTGTCCTTCTGGAAGGTTCTCCCATCTCCACAGAGGACCTCTGTAGCTCTGTTAGAGTGACCATCGGCTTCTCCCCCGATTTCTCAGTTTGGCTGGGCGGTCAGCTCTAGAAAGAGCCTTGGTGGATCCAAACAGGAGGCCACTGTAGTCTTGGGGACATTTAATGCTGCAGACATTTTTTGGTACCCTTCCCCAGATCTGTGACTCAACGCAATCCTGTCTTGGAGCTCTACGTACACTTCCTTCGACCTCATGGCTTTTGGGTTTTGCTCTGACATGCATTGTCAACTGTGGGACCTTATATAGACAGGTGTGTGCCTTTCCAAATAATGTCCAATCAATTGAATTCACCACAGGTGGACTCCAATCAAGTTGTAGAAACATCTCAAGGATCAATGGAAACAGGATGCACTTGAGCTCAATTTCGAGTCTCATAGCAAATGGTCTGAATACTTATGGAAATAAGGTATTTCTGTATTTTGTTTTTAATAAATGTGCTAAAATAAAAAAATAAAAACTGTTTTTGCTTTGTCATTATGGGGTATTGTGTGTAGCTGAGGAAATTGTTTTATTTCATCCATTTTAGAATAAGGCTGTCACGTACCAAAATGTGGAAAAAGTCAAGGGGTCTGAATACTTTCCGAAGGCACTGTACGTCACAAACAGAATTATCAACTGAAATGAGCTCTTACAGGACGTTATTATCAACTCTAGCAGTCCCATTGATTTCACGGCTCCCACTGCCCACAGACATATTCAAAGGGCACCGATGAATGGAGGCTGCACATGAATACGTAGCTTACTCTCCTTGTAAAATGTGTCACAAGTTTGTATCTTTGTATCTGCATACGTACATGGTGATGAATGCTTGACACAACTTAATTTCAGCCAAACCTACACTAACCCTCACATTATGTATGTATGATTTGACATGGAAATGACTGTTCTGATTCTTCTTGAAGCATTTTATTATCCACGAGTGGAAAAGGATTTAGTGTGCGATATAAGAGGATTTAGAGAGTAATACATACACAAAGATGAATGTATACTCTCAAATACCACTGGTTTTGTAATCAATGCTCTTTCTACACCACACACAATTAAACTACCAATTAAGGCCCATTATGGGTGTTCCACTAGAAACGACCACAAGCAGCACCACAGGCTCATCATTGTGTGTAAACAGATGTCTCCTGTGCTGTTATCCAAAGAAACTCAGACTAATCCACAAACTTTATGAACATAATTACTGATCAAAATTAAAGTGAGAGAGCAGCTTATATTGAGGACAGCAATAAAGTTAGAGTATTTCCAGTAAATGGACTTTGAGAGTTATAAGTGTTCGGGAGATACATCCTTCTGAAGGATGGAATTATGGGTACTGTGCTCACTGTAATTGTTGTCCTCAGAGAGTGGGCATTTGTTTTTTCTGTTGGGAAGTTGTCATATTGGCCTCGGTGGGTAGGGGGATGCCTATGACCACAAGAGGGGGACAAATAACACAATTTATGAGTCACAATTTGTAATGGGATAAAAACCTGTACAGAGTTGATATCACACAAGGTGAAAAACAATACCTATCGAGACTCCCTTGTAAAGAGCAATTGTCAATAAATACAAGTATACCATAAATATGACATGTAGTGGGGCTCCATAGAAATAAGCCCCCCAAATCCACTTTTATGTTTCAAACTCATCAAAATTTAATCACGGATAAATCTGAAGGCTCTGCATTGCTAAAAGGAATAAACAAAATCAGAAACACACAAGTTCAATAAGGGTGTACACCGTTGGCGTGGCCAAAAGTGTCATGCGCTTCCACATCTCAGTTCCCATTCTACTTCCCCACAACCCTAATTAGATAGTAGAGTTCTCACCTGGCCACACAATACTCTGTTGTGGACGGCTGCATAGGGACCTGGCCTTGCCAACAGCCCCTGGATATACAGATTTGTGGGGAAAAGTCCTTCCTATCTGTCCCTTGGTCAATGCAGCAAATCAGGCCCAACATCAAACCAACAGACCGCAGCACATACACAAACCAGCTTTCTTCCATCAGATCTTTTGGAGCACTAACAAACCTCTCTACACGTAAAAAACATATGGGTCCTTTTATCTCCAGTTCACACCACCACCAATGATCTAATATAGAATCTGGTGATGTACAAGTTACTGCCAGGGTGCTTCTTTGATGTTTAAGTGGCAAATTAGATCTTTCTTTGAGAAGAACGGTATCAATTATTGACTGAGTTTTTCACACGTTGAGGAGGCTCATGACCACTTGTTTAATGTGCAACAAGCAGCTGCCCCTCTGAACTCTTGTCTTTGATGACTACCAAATGTTACCATTCATGTGGCGCAGGACAGGGGGAACAATGACTGACATCCCAGAGTAACTGACCTGGTCTGTTGGACTGTCTCACCTCTCTGAGCACTCCCATGATGTAGAGGTTGTTGGTTCAGTGTGTGCATGTATGAGGTGTTTCCTCTACAGTGGGTTACAACCCAGCCCTTTAGGGAGAGCTCAAGGAGCGCTACGTAAAGTAGTCTGTGTGAATTCATTCTTAACCCCTGATACATGAGGGGAAAGCGCCATCAAAGAATGTGTGAGAGTGAGAGAAAGAGAATGAGCGAGAGAAGGAGAGAGAGAACTGTGTAAACAGGGCATAGAAACCAGATATCCCCCAATCACAAGGTAATATGGGAAGAGAATGTGTTTAGCAGAGTCCTTTAAAGCCTAAGGCCTCAGAGGGAGAGGCTTGTGTTGGTCATGCGGGTATTCTATACTATGGAGGTGCGTGCTTCATGTTCTAACTAGCGGGGGGCTGGCTAGACTCTCTCCAGACCAGACTGGGAGTGAATAATAGGCTGGGGTGTTTCCAGACTCACATCCCCTTGTGAGCCCAGTCCAGCTCTTATGATGAAGTTACAGGGAGAGTAAGTGAACTAAAGAGAGAGAGGTGCTCGTCTCCTCTTGCTGCTGGAGGTAATTTCAGATTAAAATTGCAGCGGAAGCTAAACTGACAGAGGCAGAATTTATAGGATTCAGCTCAGAGATCACAATATTTTTGAGCCTTGTTTATAAACACACATTCAGGATGTTTGTGAGTATAATCTATGTACACGTGTCAGCTTTCTGTGCAGAGCTTCAGTGTTCTGAAAACAGGGCCTAAAGCGGGCCCGTCTATCTTTTTAACAAGCAATATGTTTAGTACATAGTGTGAGGTTGTACGCCACAGTGACCCCCAAAATCTCACTACATCCTGCACAGTGATGGTTGTATGGACTGAATCAGTCGGGTCTGTGTCCTTATCTGGACAAACAAACTGCAGAGTACTATAATGTTGCGGTAGGGGATTTTGCGATAGGACCGTTAAGGTACCCCCGTCGAGAGTGATACAAGTCGTCTCACTCAAGTTCTCATGTCACCCGGCTAACAGATGACTCACAGGCCCGCCGGACTGACCTGGTTATGTATCCTGCCCTTTTATTCAGAGATTAGCCTTATGTGGTGCAGTTAGGCTTGTTTCGAGATCCTAGATCAAATCAATCAGACTTAGAGTACCTCTTGTTTTACTTTCTCTTTCCCTTTGTATGCTCTTACATCTAGACTCACGCAAGCTATACCTTGGTTACGGTTTACAGTCTATGTCCGTCGACTAATACTACTTGAGTATTGATATAGAGGATACCTGTTGCAATAAAATGATTATTCTGTCCAAACTGTTTTATTGTCTTTAGTGTAGAAACTAGACTTGTTCCCCTAGATTGTGAGTGTCAGAGGCGTTCTCTCTCCTAGGGTTTTGGGTCTAGTTTCTACTTTTTATTCAATGTTTGCAGTTCACACAGTTGTACACGCTATTACAGTTTATTTTTGGTCCTTAATCTATAACATCAAACATCATCAAAACACTTACTACTATTAATGCCTCATATATGTATTACAACAAGTGGTTAATTACCTTAGCGTAGGCTGACCTGGTTGGTACCCAAAGAGTATGGTCTTCCACTCACAATTGCTCTAGAGGCTTATCCAATCACTCAGTATCTGTTTCTCCTACTAGAAGTTTGTACTATGATTTACTGATTAGTGAAGAGAACGGTTCGAGATCAAGTCCCTTTGTAACACCCCCGATGCTATTCATCTACCCCGGTTAGGGGGTGGATATATTCAGCACGAGGAGTGTATTGGGTAGTTGTCTCGTTCAGAGATCAGGAGTCAAGAGATACAATTGTTGTTCTAGAGTATGAAAGTCAGATATGTATCTGCTTCTCCTACTAGAAGTTGTACTATGATTCTCTGAATCTTGTTAAAAGGCTGTGTCGAGATCAAGACCTTTCGTATCTCCACTGATGCTGTGTATCTACTCCAGTTAGGGGGTGGATTGTGTAGGCAATAGGAGTGTACAGGGTAGTTGTCTCTGTTCGTCTCTTTACAAGATCCAGAAATCAAAAGTTACAATTGTTCTAGAGTATGAAAGTCAGATATGATCTTTTAGGTTGATGATAGTTGAAGTATCACGAGCTGCCTGTCAGTGATAAGTCAAGTAGCACTATCATGCTTTTCCATTGAAAGCATGCTTCTTATATACTCTTTCTTCAGGACCAAGTCAGCCTTAGCGCTGAGGCACATTCTAATCTTGCGGCTAGCTATTCCTGTAAAGGGTCAGTTTGACATGTCGCACTGGCACATGACACCGACACATTTTTAGATGCGACAACCTGTCACTGTGAAAATGTCACTGTGAAATGCCACTGTGAAACTATCACCAGTGACAGTGTCTATGCATCCTTTAAGCCCAAATCTTGCATCAGGTTAACCCAGTCACATTCTACTGTTGGTTTAGCTTTTTCCTATTTTGTCCATGACTAGCCTTCTTCCTCATCTGGGGGTGGTACTGGAACGTAAGGTACCTCATCGAACCAGGCATTTGGCTCCCACTTAAGAGGCGGAGCTAGTGGTGAAGGTGTGGGCGGATCCAGTAAAGGAGGTGTCATCAGAGCCCTTTTTTTGTGCTACTGCATCAATACTATTTATCGTGCTGGGGGTGGGGATGTGGAGACGGATACAAATTAGATTATCTCTCTGGCTCACACCTCGACAGAAAAGAGCAATCTACCCTTCCCTCTCTTGTCATGTAGTACACTCCCATGGCTTTCCCCCTGTGGTTAACTGGCTCTTGACTCTCTCCTCCTCTGCTACACCATCCCCATTATAAGACCATCACCACTGCTTACCAAGCCATGGCGCATGATGTCACTTCCTCCCGTTCATGGTGGTTTCGGCTTTGCCAGCGATGGCTGTGACAATTTGTGCCCTTCTGGCAAGCCTGGTTTCTGCCAACCTGGCATCCAGCCACCACAGCCCAGGCATCTACACCCCAACCCCACCCACCACCCTGCCCACTGCAGAAACTACTACAGTCCACAAAGGAACCCAAGTCCCAATGATTTCCATTTCAGAGGGCAGCTTTATACAGATATGTCCGGAATTATGTATGCCCAGGTTCAGTTAATTGCTGTTCCTCCTCCTCTCTCTCCTCCTACCTTTCATCCTACGTCTCCACCTCCTTCTCTATAATTTAGACCAGGACTTTATCGTTGTGTTGCGAGGCGGAGCGGGGCAGGGCAGGCGCTCTGTGGGCCTGTGGCGGGTGATGGATGGCTTCTGGAGAGGAAATGCAGCGCAGGGCGATGAGAGAATGTGGAAATGTACAGGTGGCACGCGGCCCACTTGGCCTGGCTCACTCTGGGTTCTGTTAAGACAGCCTTTCTTCCTGTGCCGGGGGTGGGTGGACACAGGGCTGGGATCAAACAGAGGCAATGAGGGGTGCTGCTGGTGGTGGGGGGGGGGGGGGGGGGGTAAATTGAGTGGACAGTTTTAAATCAGATCAGATTAATCATGCCAGAAACCCCCCCTCCATTCCATTCCCCTGTGCTGTCCTCTCTTTTTATGGGTATTTCCACCCACTGCCACTGTGGGCTGCTCAGTGCTCAGTTCTCTGCCTGGGCAGGGTTATTGAAGTCATTCATGTTTGATTTCTGAAGCTGTTAACTGCTGTGTTTCATTTCCTCCCATGATATGAATCTCATTAATGACATATGCTTTGATCGTCATTAAATACCACCCTACACAACATGCTCCTGTGAGCCTGCAGATGATATAGCGAGTGCAGGTGGGATTCAGAAATAGTGTTTTCAATATCTAAAGTTGGGGTTTTTCACTTGCGGCCATTGTTGGTACACAATGCACATCTCTGGGATGGAGAGAGGATGCAGATGCCCCTGTTGTCTTCAGTAGTGTGTGATTATACAGGCTTCCCAGCCATGGCTGTGGCTTCTGGGTTGGAAACCAAACCCCAGAAAGGTGGTCAAACTGGGAGAAACTGCCAGCCTCTCAGTGGGTCAGATACCGGAAGCAGGAGAACAAGGTGATGATTTGGAGTTTAGAGTCCGATCGTTTCCTTATGTGACGATCTCACTCTGAACACCGCCCCCTTCCACCCACGCCTGGAGAGAGAGTGAGGAATGTAGAGGGAGGGAGGAGTGAGGGAAGTGTGGGGGGGGGGGCAGAGAGAAAGAGGGAGAGGATTGAGTCGAGAGGATGAGATGGGAGAGAGAATGCACATCTCACTTTTACAGAGGACACTGTCCCAAAAATGATGGCATGGCAAAAATTGAATGGCATGAAATGCATTTTTATGAAATGACTTGAACGTAATTTGAGTTATGAAGAGTTGAGTCACACGAGAATGGGTATCACTATATCTTTATAAGTATGACATACAGTTGGATAAGGGAGGAACTAGAAAGGAAAAGGAATAATTGTGTATTGAGTATGTATCCTCTCTTGTGTATAATCAAGGATCTTGAAAGTATATACAGTATTTTAGGAGTACACAGTGAATTTCAAATTGGATTGTAATATTATTCAATTGAGCTACAACATTTTCAGAACATTAATTCACAGTTTTTTGCCTCCCTCCTTCATTAAACATTCTAGGTTCTACATTTCTAAACATTTAGACAGAAAAAAGAGACGTCAAAGTACAGTTCTGCAGTAAATAACATTCTTGCATGACAGAAATGTCAGTGTCTGTCAATGATCTAAACCAGACATTGTTTAGGAGATTTTTGACTTTACCGCTGAAATTCAACCATGTTTGAAAACCTACCGTATTTCCAAGATAAATACATAGATATATAATCAATGTAATTTTTGTCTTATTCTACAATGCTGCTCTTATCCTTCTCTTTTTTCATTCTTCTTCACAGTTTAATGCAGTTGGTTTATTGGCTCAGCCTTCACTGTTCTGTGGCAGTGGGGCCTTGCCAGTAGTCGTGGTTACTATAAAAACGAATCATTTTAATTTCCTTGTATCTTATTTCCTTCATTTACTTTAATCACAGTCTTTGGGAGGCACCAATGTTTCCCCATGAGTGGCGTCTGTTAAAGAGAGCAGAAATGCAGAGAGGTCCTTTTGAGTTTGCACCAGGGTGAGACACGCATACTATACTGCATTTAATGACTGCACTGGAGCTCAAGCGATTAGGGCTCATCTCAAAGATCTCAATGCCCTTTTGATGTTCAGATCCTACAAATGAAATAAGGAGGAAGAAAAATAAATCACATGTGGTTTAGAATTTATTTTTATAACGACTGGCTTTCAAAACTGATAGGGGGTGAAAATGGCTTGATCTAAGATGTACCCTCCCTGCGAACTGAGTGAGTGAGAGAGATGCGAGAGGGCATTAAGAAGTGGTGGAGTGGCAAACCAAGGCCATGACTAGTAGTCTTGTAGGATGGCTGAGTGGAGGCAGCAGCAGGCCAGTGAATGATTATGAGCTCTGTCTGGGAAATGAATTATCAACGATTCAGACAGGAAACTAGAACCAGAGCTCAGGACTGCTTTCATGTCTCATTTCATTTTCCAAGAGAAACCTCATTTTTCTTTATTTACTATCTTCATAAAAGCTAACTAACTTCATCAATATTGTGTCCATTGTAGAAGAGTAAAAGCCCATCCATCATCAGATATTTTGGAATGATCTTTAAAGATGTGACAATATTTTGTTGAAATGTTGTTTATATATATTATGTATTGTTGGTGATTGAGGTGAGTGAAAATAATATTTTCGCCTGTCATGCAGAATGACAGAGAAGCATGTCCTGTTGCTCACACTAATGACCTGAGGGACTAGGAGAGAGGGGGAGAAGTGGACACAAGTGTTTTATGATCTGGTACCACAGTGAACAAAGCAAGTAATCGGCAGACACAGAGGAGCAGGTAGTTTCACTTAACCCCTGTTCAGGACTGACTGCTGCCTTAACTGGTAGCACATGGCCCAGTGTACATTAGAGAGGCCGCTTCGCCTGCTGCCGCCGGCTCCACCCTCAGCAGATCCATCTCTCTCAGAGCCGACAGGGGGCCTCCGGCCACACCACCACAGAGACAGAGAAGGGGGGTGGGGGCCGGGCAAATTTTCATACAGCCTAATGGAAGATGACAGGTTGGCCAACCCTAAAACTCACTCTGTTGCCCCAATGCATCATGGTAGAGGGGTGTTACAGAGAAGCCAGGTTAATGTCACTGTGTTATCATCCTACAGTAGCTAATGCTCTCCTACTGAATGCTCTGTAGACACTCAAGATACAGCAGCCAGCCGGCCACACAGCCAGTAACACACAAAGACTTGAGAAAGTCACAACCCTGGTTTGTGTGAGGGGTACCTGTCTTATCAAATGGAGCAGGAAGCATTTACTGAATATCTGTGGGTTGTGGCTTTCGCTTTCTCCCATTAGTGTTTGGTGTTGTTAGCATGCCGGTTGGCCTACGGTAAATGCTTGTCGTTGGTCGGCCACTCTGGAAGGCACTGTGGTCACAGAAACCCCTGAGATGTGTGTGTGTGTGTGTGTGTGTGTGTGTGTGTGTGTGTGTGTGTGTGTGTGTGTGTGTGTGTGTGTGTGTGTGTGTGTGTGTGTGTGTGTGTGTGTGTGTGTGTGTGTGTGTGTGTGTGTGTGTGTGTGTGTGTGTGTGTGTGTATGTGTGTGTGTGTGTGTGTGTGTGTGTGTCTATGCATAGGGTTAGGATCAGTGGCAGTAACCACCATCCATATAAGGCCAATAGCTGGCTGGCCAGGTTAACTCCTTCTCTGGTCCAGTGTCACCAGTATCGGTTTCCTCCATGTGGTTCCACTTATACCGCCAGGGCTTCAGCTACAATCTGTCTACTGTTGGCTGGGCCACAGACGGGCAGACAGGCCACAGGTGGGATGAGTAGGACCTAGACCAGGGTTGGGCAACTTTGATGGGGCTGCAGTAGTCTCACTAAGCGCAAACCAGATGGGATGTCATATCGCTGCAGAATGCTGTGGTAGCCATGCTAGTTAAGTGTGCCTTGAATTCCAAATCAAATCAAATCAAAAATAAATTGTATTTGTCACATGCGTCGAATACATGCGTCGAATACAACAGGTGTAGTAGACCTTACAGTGAAATGCTTACTTACACGTCCTTAACCAACAATGCAGATTTAAGATAAAATAAGTTTTAGGTAAAAAAATCAGTAATAAATCATTAAAGAGCATCAGTAAAATAACAATAGTTATAGGGGGTATTGGTACAAAGTTAATGTGTGCGGGTACCGGTTAGTCAAGGTACTACAGTCCCTGGTTCGAATCTAGGCTGTATCACATCCGGACGGGATTGGGAGTCCCATAGGGCGGTGCACAATTGGTCCAGCATCGTCCTGGTTTGGTCGGGGAAGGCTGTCATTGTAAAAAATAATTTGTTGACTTGCCTAGTTAAATAAAGAATATATATATATTATTTTTTTAAATACCTTGTCACAACACAACTGATTGGCTCAAACGTATTAAGAAAGACATTCCACAAATGAACTTTTAACAAGGCACACCTGTTAATTGAAATTCATTCCAAGTGACTACCTCATGAAGCTGGTTGAGAGAATGCCAAGAGTGTGCAAAGCTGTCATTAAGGCAAAGGGTGGCTACTTTGAAGAATATATTTTGATTTGTTTAACACTTTTTTGGTTACTACATGATTCCATATGTGTTATTTCATAGTTTTGAAATATTCACTATTATTCTACAATGTAGAAAATAATACAAATATATACAAAAAAACTTGTATTCAAACTTTTGACTGGTACTGTAGTAAAACAAAAACTAACTCTACCACCACTTCCCTAATTGGAGAAAACGAATTGAAAACAACACTTAATATGTACAATCTCATTGTTAACGACAAGGCAAAATAAAATTAAAATGGGCTCAGGAGAAACAACTCTGAATGAGAGCAAGTCAACGTAGCAGCAAATTATATAAAAAAGATCATAGCTTTCGTAAAGTCACAAATATGCACAGCACATTACTTCTGTTTTCGTCTGTTTGAAACGGAAGGCCCACTCCCTCTGGACTCCAGGTCCTTCCTGCACCACTTACTGTGGGACTCACCACTTGATGAGTCCTGAGAGCCATTCTCCAATATAGCAGGAGAAAGCTGATCCCTGCACGTCACCCTTCACAAAAATGAAAATACAATAACTAAAAGAGTATTATTTGTATCCTGGATAGTTTTCTTTAATGCACAGATTGTTCTTGGCTATAAAGGTATTTTTTAAACATAAAATAAGTGAAATCATATGAATCCATCTCTGTTCACACTGTCATTGTGTGCCATCCTGTTACCATTCTGTAAATCCCTTAAACCACAAAATTACTACCGATAAATTCCTTGCCTCAGTGGTGTGTATTCATGGATGCCAAGGGAAGCCAGGCTTCCCCAAAAAATGGACAAAACCCCCACAAAAAATACATAAATTATTTTATCTTTCCTCTCTCTGTTTTCATAATTTTCCTTCAATTCGCAAGAGGCTGAATGTATCTCACCAGAGAAGGCATCCGAGCGAGTGAAACAGCGCCCCTCGGTCTCTGTATGGTCTCTGAATGTGTAGGCCATCTATCTGATGCTTTCTGGTCCAAAAGAGCTTGACATTGTTGCCACCCGTAGCATTGAATGCAAGGGAAGCCAGCAAAAAATGAACTAAATAATATCCAATCAGCGTTGAGCTAACCTGAGTGAGCTCAACTATGAATGGTCCTGAGGCACCAAAAAAAAGCGTCAATGGAAAGCAGTGTCAAGCAGCGCCAAGGGAAAGCACCAACGATGTTAGGATGAAACAGTCAGAGGTCACCAAGCGCAACATAGCTTCAGCGTGTAAATCAGCTAGAAAGATGTGTCGGCATCGAGTAATTGTCTCTGGTCCCCTCCCAGCTAGGGGGGGTGATGAGCTCTACAGCAGTCTCACAACTCAATCGCTGGTTGAAAACTGTTTTCTGCCCTTCCCAAATGATAGAATTTGTAGATAATTGGCCCTCTTTCTGGGACTCACCCACAAACAGGACCAAGCCTGGCCTGCTGAGGAGTGACGGACTCCATCCTAGCTGGAGGGTTCTAACTCCCCTAGATCCACAATGAGATAGGGTGCATGCCAGGCAGAAGGCTGTTAGCCAGACTGCCAGCATAGTGGAGTCTGCCACAAGCACAGTCAGTATAGTCAGCTCAGCTATCCCTATTGAGACCGTGTCTGTGTCTCGATCTAGGTTGGGCAAAACTAAACAAGGCGGTGTTCGCCTTAGCAATCTCACTGGAATAAAGACCTCCTCCATTCCTGTCATTATTGAAAGAGATTGTGATATCTCACATCTCAAAATAGGGCTACTTAATGTTAGATCCATCACTTCCAAGGCAGTTATAGTCAATGAACTAATCACTGATCACAATCTAGATGTGATTGGCCTGACTGAAACATGGTTTAAGCCTGATGAATTTATTGCATTAAATGAGACCTCACCTCCAGGTTACACTAGTGACCATATCCCCCTGCACATCCCGCAAAGGCGGAGGTGTTGCTAACATTTACCATAGCAAATTTCAATTTACAAAAAAAAACGACTGCGTTTTCATCTTTAGAGCTTCTAGTCATTATATCTATGCAGCCTACTCAATCACTTTTTATAGCTACTGTTTACAGGCCTCCTTTGCCATATACAGCGTTCCTCACTGAGTTCCCTGAATTCCTATTGGACCTTGTAGTCATGGCAGATAATATTCACATTTTTGGTGACTTTAACATTCACATGGAAAAGTCCACAGACTCACTCCAAAAGGCTTTCAGAGCCATCATCGACTCAGTGGGTTTTGTCCAACATGTCTCCGGACCTACTCACTGCCACAGTTGTACTCTGGACCTAGTTTTGTCTCGTGGAATAAATATTGTGGATCTAATGTTTTTCCTCATAATCCTGGACTATCATTTTATTACATTTGCAATTGCAACAAATAATCTGCTCAGACTCCAATCAAGGATCATCAAAAGCCGTGCTATAAATTCTTGGGCAACCCAAAGATTCCTAGATGCCCTTCCAGACTCCCTCCACCGACCCAAAGATGTACAGTTAACCACCTAATTGAGGAACTCAATGTCTCACCCCTGAAAACAAAAAACGTTTGTCATAAGAAACTAGCTCCCTGGTATACAGAAAATACAGAAAGCTCTGAAGCTTCCAGAAAATTGGAACAGAAATGGCGCTACACCAAACTGGAAGTCTTCCGACTAGCTTGGAAAGACAGTACCGTTCAGTATTGAAGAGCCCTCACTGCTGCTCTATCATCCTATTTTTCCAACTTAATTGAGGAAAATAAGAACAATCCCAAATTTATTTTTTGATACTGTCGCAAAGCTGACTAAAAAGCAGCATTCCCCAAGAGAGGATGGCTTTCACTTCAGCAGTAATAAATTCATGAACTTCTTTGACGAAAAGATCATGATCATTAGAAGCAAATTACGGACTCCTCTTCAAATCTGAATATTCCTCCAAAGCCCAGTTGTCCTGAGTCTGCACAACTCTGCCAGGACCTAGGATCAAGGGAGACACTCAAGTTTTTAAATTCTATATCTCTTGACACATTGATGAAAATAATCATGGCCTCGAAACCTTCAAGTTGCATACTGGACCCTATTCCAACTAAACTACCGACAGAGTTCCCTGTCTTAGGTCACCACTTTGTTTTAAGAATGCGAAATGTCAGAATAATAGTAGAGAGACTGATTTATTTCAGCTTTTATTTCTTTCATCACATTACCAGTGGGTCAGAAGCTTACATACACTCAATTAGTATTTGGTAGCATTGCCTTTAAATAGTTTGACTTGGGTCAAATGTTTCAGGTAGCTTTCCACAAGCTTCCCACAATCAATTGGGTGAATTTTGGCCCATTCCTCCTGACAGAGCTGGTGTAACTGAGTCAGGTTTGTAGGCCTCCTTGCTTGCATACGCTTTTTCAGTTCTGACCCACACATTTTCTATAGGATTGAGATCAGGGCATTGTGTTGGCCACTCCAATACCTTGACGTTGTTGTCCTCAAGCCATTTTGCCACAACTTTGGAAGGATGCTTGGGATCATTGTCCATTCGGAAGACCCATTTGCGACCAAGCTTTAACTTCCTGACTGATGTCTTGAGATGTTGCTTCAACATATCCACATAATTTCCTACCTGATGATGCCATCTATTTTGTGAAGTGCACCAGTCCCTCCTGCAGCAAAGCACCCCCACAACATGATACTGCCACCCCCGTGCTTCACGGTTGGGATAGTGTTCTTCGGCTTGCAAGCCTCCCCCTTTCTCTTCCAAACATAACGATGGTCATTATGGCCAAACAGTTATATTTTTGTTTCATCAAACCAGAGGACATTTCTCCAAAATGTACAATCTTTGTCCCCATGTGCAAATTGCAGTCTGGCTTTTTATGTCGGTTTTGGAGCAGTGGCTTCTTCCTTGCTGACGGGCCTTTCAGGTTATGTCGATATAGGACTTGTTTTACTGTGGATATAGATACCTTTATACCTGTTTATTCCAGCATCTTCACAAGGTCCTTTGTTGTTGATTTGCACTTTTCGCACCAAAGTACGTTCATCTCCAGGAGACAGAACGCATCTCCTTTCTGAGCGGTATGACGGCTGCATGGTCCCATGGTGTTTATACTTGCGTACTATTGTTTGTACAGATTAACGTGGTTCTTTCAGGCGTTCGGAAATTTTTCCCAAGGATGAACCAGTCTTGTGGAGGTCTACAATTTTCTAAGGTCTTAGCTGATGTCTTTTGATTTTCCCATGATGTCAAGCAAAGAGGCACTGAGTTTGAAAGTAGTCCATGAAATACATCCACAGGTACACCTCCAATTGACTCAAATTATGTAAATTAGCCTATCAGAAGCTTTTAAAGCCATGACATCATTTTCTGGAATTTTCCAAGCTGATTAAATGCACAGTCACCTTAGTGTATGTAAACTTCTGAACCACTGGAATTGTGATACAGTGAATTATAAGTGAATTATAAGTGAATTAATCGGTCAACAATTGTTGGAAAAAGTACTTGTGTCATGCACAAAGTAGATGTCCTAAACAACTTGCCAAAACTACAGTTTGTTAACAATACATTTGTGGAGTGGTTGAAAAACAAGTTTTAATTACTCCAACCTAAGTGTATGTAAACTTCCGTCTTCAACTGTACACAAAACTCTTCAGTCTGGTTTTAGACCCCATCATAACACTGCGACTGCACTTGTGAAGGTGGTATGTTACCTTTTAATGGCGTCAGACCGAGGCTCTGCTTCGGACCTCGTACTCCTAGACCTTAGTGTTGCTTTTGATATCATCGATCACCACATTCTTTTGGAGAGATTGGAATCCCAAATTGGTCTACACTGACAAGTTCTGGCTTGGTTAAGATCTTATCTGTCAGAAAGGTATCAGTTTGTCTCTGTAGATGATTTGTCCTCTGACAAATCAAATGTAACTTTCGTGGTTCCTTAATTAAGGCTCCATTTTAGGACCACTATTTTCACTATATATTTTATCTCTTGGTGATGTCATTCAGAAACACAATGTTAACTTTCACTGCTTTGTGAATGGCACACAGCTGTACATTTCGATGAAACATGGTGAAGCCCCATAATTGCCCTCCCTGGAAGCCTGTGTTTCAGACATAAGGAAGTGGATGGCGGCAAATGTTCTACTTGAAAACTTGGACAAAACAGAGATGCAATTTCTAGTTCCCAAGAAACAAAGAGATCTTCTGTTGAATCTGACAATTAATCTTGATGGTTGTGCAGTCGTCTCAAATAAAACTGTGAAGTGCCTCGGCGTTACTCTGGACCCTGATCTCTCTTTTGACGAACATATCAAGACTGTTCCAAGGACAGCTTTTTTCTATCTACGTAACATTGCAGAAAGGCAGGGCTTTCTCCTATAGAGCTAAATTTTTATGGAATGGTCTGTCTACCCATGTGAGAGACGCAGACTCTGTCTCAACCTTTAAGTCTTTATTGGGACTCATCTCTTCAGTAGGTCCTATGATTGACTGTAGTCTGGCCCAGGAATGTGACGGTGAACGGAAAGATACTTGAGCTGTCTCTACCTGGCCGGTTCCCTTCTCTCCACTGGGATTCTCTACCTCAAACCGTATTACAGGGGCTGAGTCACTGGCATAATTGTCCTCTTCCATGCCGTCCCTAGGAGGGGTGCGTCACTTGAGTGGGTTGAGTCACTGACGTGATCTTCCTGTCCGGGTTCGGCGCCCCCCCTTGGTTTTGTGCTGTGGGGGAGATCTTCGTAGGCTATACTCGGCCTTGTCTCAGGATGGTAAGTTGGTGGTTGAATATATCCCTCTAGTGGTGTGGGGGCTGTGCTTTGGCAAAGTGGGTGGGGTTATATGCTACCTGTTTGGCCCTGTCCGGGGGTAACGTCGGAAGGGGGCCACAGTGTCTCTCGACCCCTCCTGTCTCAGCCTCCAGTATTTATGTTGCAATAGTTTATGTGTCGGGGGGCTAGGGACAGACTGTTACACAGTGGGGCAAAAAAGTATTTAGTCAGCCACCGATTGTGCAAGTTCTCCCACTTAAAAAGATGAGAAAGGCCTGTAATTGTCATCATAGGTACACTTCAACTAAGACAGACAAAATGAGAAAAAAAATCCAGAAAAGACATTGTAGGATTTTTAATGAATTTATTTGCAAATTATGGTGGAAAATAAGTATTTGGTCACCTACAAACAAGCAAGATTTCTGGCTCTCACAGACCTGTAACTTCTTCTTTAAGAGGCTCCTCTGTCCCCCACTCGTTACCTGTATTAATGGCACCTGTTTGAACTTGTTATCAGTATAAATCCCAGAACCACACGGGGGGGCCTAGTGAATGACCTGCAGAGAGCTGGGACCAAAGTAACAAAGCCTACCATCAGTAACACACTACGCCGCCAGGGACTCAAATCCTGCAGTGCCAGACGTGTCCCCCTGCTTAAGCCAGTACATGTCCAGGCCCGTCTGAAGTTTTCTAGAGAGCATTTGGATGATCCAGAAGAAGATTGGGAGAATGTCATATGGTCAGATGAAACCAAAATATAACTTTTTGTTTAAAAAAGTTGCATCCAAAGAACACCATACCTACTGTGACGCATGGGGGTGGAAACATCATGCTTTGGGGCTGTTTTTCTGCAAAGGGACCAGGACGACTGATCCGTGTAAAGGAAAGAATGAATGGGGCCATGTATCGTGAGATTTTGAGTGAAAACCTCCTTCCATCAACAAGGGCATTGAAGATGAAACGTGGCTGGGTCTTTCAGCATGACAATGATCCCAAACACACCGCCCGGGCAACGAAGGAGTGACTTCGTAATAAGCATTTCAAGGTCCTGGAGTGGCCTAGCCAGTCTCCAGATCTCAAACCCTACAATGTGATTTTCTGGATTTTTTTTCTCATTTTGTCTGTCATAGTTTAAGTGTACCTATGATTAAAATTATAGGCCTCTCTCATCTTTTTAAGTGAGAGAACTTGCACAATTGGTGGCTGACTAAATACTTTTTTTGCCCCAATGTATCTGGAGTAATTCTCCTGCCTTATCCTTATTCAGTGTGAATTTAAGTATGCTCTCTCTAATTCTATCTCTCTTTTTCTCTCTCTCTTTCTTTCTCTCTTTCATTCTTTCTTTCTTCCTTTCTCTCTCTCGGAGGACCTGAGCCCTTGGATCATAACTCAGTCCTGACCTAACCTGTCCTGATGACTCCTTGCTGTCCCCAGTTCACCTGGCCGTGCTGCTGCTCCAGTTTCAACTGTTCTGCCTGCGGCTATGGAACTCTGACCTGTTCACCGGACGTGCTACCTGTCCCAGACCTGCTGTTTTCAACTCTCTAGAGACAGCAGGGGCGGTAGAGAGACTCTGAGTGATATGAAAAAAAAAGCCAACTGACATTTACTCCTGAGGTGCTGATCTGTTGCACCCTCTACAACCACTGTGATTATTATTATTTGACCCTGCTGGTCATCTATGAACATTTGAACATCTTGGCCATGTTCTGTTATAATCTCCCCCCAGCACAGCCAGAAGAGGACTGGCCACCCCTCCTAGCCTGGTTCCTCTCTAAGTTTCTCTACCTTTCCAGGGTGTTTTTCCTAGCCACCGTGCTTCTACACCTGCATTGCTTGTTTTAGGCTGG